>NC_057796.1:392806053-392864580 GCF_018294505.1 Triticum aestivum
CACCGGCCGCTGCCGCGGCCACACCACGTCCGCGGCATCCGCGCCCCTGCTCCCCAGCGCGCCCTGGCCTTATCGGCCCACGCGCCCGCAACCCCCTCTCGCTCGCGGCGCTGCCCCCCAATGCTCTCGCGCGCGCAGCCCTCCGCTGGCGCCGCCCGCTGCTTCCCCCTGGCCGCGCGCTCCAGCGCCTGGCACACGCGCCTGCACCACCGGGGCGGAGCCCCGGTTAGCCCAGCGCCCGTAACCCGCATCGGCCCCCTGGGCGAATGACACGTGGGGCCCAGCCCTAGAACGATTTTATATAAAAAAAGAATTAAAAATAATCATAATAATAGAAATAAATTTAATTAATTAATTAACTTAATTATGCATGTTTAGTTAACCTAATAAACTATTGTTAATTAATTAAACAATAATTAGATTAGTTAAATCCTAATTAAATAAACAGAGTATGACATGCGGGACCCACATGTCAGGTTGACCAGGTCAATGGCCAGAGTTCACCGCTGACGTCATGCTGACGTCATAAATGCATTAGAGGATTAAATTAATTCTGTTAATTCTATAAAATGATAAAATCCTTTTAAAATTAATATAAAATAAACCGTAGCTCGGATGGAAAAACTTTGTACATGAAAGTTGCTCAGAACGACGAGACAAATCCGGATACGCAGCCCGTTCGTCCGCCACACATCCCTAGCATAGCAAACATGCAACTTTCCCCATCCGGTTCATCTGTCCGAAAACGCGAAACACCGGGAATACTTTCCCGGGTGCTTTCCCCTTTCGTCGGTAGCACCTAGTACTTCGTTAGCTCACCCTAGCACCGCGTATTGCCTCGTTATGTTTTGTGATGCTATGTTTGCATTATATTTATTGTTTTCTTCCCCCTCTTCTCTCCGGTAGACTACGAGACTGACGCTGTTGTTGGTGCCCCGATCGACTACGTTGTTGACAACCCCTACTTGCCAGAGCAACCAGGCAAGCCCCCCCCCCCTTGATCACCAAATATCGATTATTCCTTCTCTCTACTGCTTGCATTAGAGTAGTGTAGCATGTTACTTCTTTCGGTTAATCCTATTCTGCTTCATAGCCTGTCATTGTTGCTACAATTGTTGATACCTTTACCTTCTATCCTAATGCTTAGTATAGGATGCTAGTATTCCATCAGTGGCCCTACATTCTTGTCCGTCTGCCATGCTATACTACTGGGCCATGATCACTCGGGAGGTGATCACGGGCATATGCTATATACTTTATACTGTTACATTACTTATGATACTGTCTGGAGATGGGGGCTGAAGGGGCAGGTGGCTCCATCCCGGTAGAGGTGGGCCTGGGTTCCCGACGGCCCCCGACTGTTACTTTGCGGCGGAGCGACAGGGCAGGTTGAGACCACCTAGGAGAGAGGTGGGCCTGGCTCTGGTTGGCGTTCGCGATTACTTCATAATAACACGCTTAACGAGATCTTGGTATTTGATCTGAGTCTGGCCACTGGCCTATACGCACTAACCAACTACGCGGGAACAGTTATGGGCACTCGACGTTGTGGTATCAGCCGAAGCCTTCGTGACGTCAGAGACTGAGCGGCGCGTGCCGGATTGGACTGGAACGCCTGCTAGGCTAGGTCTGCTTCCGGCCGCCCACGCAACATGCAGGTGTGCAATGGGCGATGGGCCCAGACCCATGCGCCATAGGATTTAGACCGGCGTGCTGACCTCTCTGTTGTGCCTAGGTGGGGCTGCGACGTGTTGATCTTCCGAGCCCGGGCATGACCCAGGAAAGTGTGTCTGACCAAATGGGATCGAGCGTGTTGGGTTATGTGGTGCACCCCTGCAGGAAAGTTTATCTATTCGAATAGCCGTGTCCCTCGGTAAAAGGACGACCCGGAGTTGTACCTTGACCTTATGACAACTAGAACCGGATACTTAATGAAACACACCCTTCCAAGTGCCAGATACAACCTGGTGATCGCTCTCTCACAGGTCGACGAGGAGAGGATCGTCGGGTAGGATTATGCTTTGCGATGATACTTGGTGAACTTACCTTCTACTCTCTTCTATACGCTACAAGATGGAGGCGGCCAGAAGCGTAGTCTTCGACAGGACTAGCTATCCCCCTCTTATTCTGGCATGCTGCAGTTCAGTCCACCGATATAGCCCCTTTACACAGATACCCATGCAATGTAGTGTAGATTCTTGCTTGAGAGTACTTTGGATGAGTACTCACGGTTGCTTTTCTCCCCCTTTTTGCCCCTTTCCTTTCTTCCTAGTTGTCGCAACCAGATGCTGGAGCCCAGGAGCCAGACGCCACCATCGACGACGACTCCTATTACACCGGAGGTACCTACTACTATGTTCAGGCCGCTGACGACGACCAGGAGTAGTTTAGGAGGATCCCAGGCAGGAGGCCTGCGCCTCTTTCGATCTGTATCCCAGTTTGTGCTAGCCTTCTTAAGGCAAACTTGTTTAACTTATGTCTGTACTCAGATATTGTTGCTTCCGCTGACTCGTCTATGATCGAGCACTTGTATTCGAGCCCTCAAGGCCCCTGGCTTGTATTATGATGCTTGTATGACTTATTTTATTTTTAGAGTTGTGTTGTGATATCTTCCCGTGAGTCCCTGATCTAGATCGTACACGTTTGCATGTATGATTAGTGTACGATTGAATCGGGGGCGTCACACAAGCACATTTAAGTCTAGCCCACTTCCTATGCATAGGGATTTTGTGAGCAAACAACTTATGGGAACAATAATCAACTAGCATAGGAAGGCAAAACAAACATAACTTCAAAACTTTAAGCACATAGAGAGGAAACTTGATATTATTGCAATTCTTACAAGCATATATTCCTCCCTCATAATAATTTTCAGTAGCATCATGAATGAATTCAACAATATAACCAGCACCTATAGCATTCTTTTCATGATCTACAAGCATAGAAAATTTACTACTCTCTACATAAGCAAACTTCTTCTCACTCGGAATAGTAGTGGGAGAAAACTCAATAAAACAACTATCATGTGATTGAAAATTAAGATCAAGATGACAAGTTTCATGGTTATCATTATTCTTTATAGCATACGTGTCATCACAATAATTATCATAGATAGGAGGCATGCTTTCATCATAGTAAATTTGCTCATCAAATCTTGGGGGACTAAACATATCATCTTCATCAAACATAGCATCCCCAAGCTTGTGGATTTTCATATCATTAGCATCATAGGTATTCGAAGAATTCATACTAACAACATTGCAATCATGCTCATCATTCATATATTTTATGCCGATCATTCTATGTAATTCTTCTTCTAGTACTTGAGCATAATTTTCCTTCCCATCATTTTCACGAAAGACATTAAAAAGATGAACCATATGAGGCACCCTTAATTCCATATTTTTTGTAGTTTCCTTTTATAAACTAAACTAGTGATAAAACATGAAACAAAAACATTCGATTGCAAGATCTAAAGATATACCTTCAAGCACTCACCTCCCCGGCAACGGCGCCAGAAAAGTGCAGAGGTTTGTAGGACAGTAGCAAATTTCCCTCAAGTGGATGACCTAAGGTTTATCAATCCGTGGGAGGCGTAGGATGAAGATGGTCTCTCTCGAACAACCCTGCAACCAAATAACAAAGAGTCTCTTGTGTCCCCAACACACCCAATACAATGGTAAATTGTATAGGTGCACTAGTTTGGCGAAGAGATGGTGATACAAGTGCAATATGGATGATAGATATGAGTTTTTGTAATCTGAAATTATAAAAACAGCAAGGTAACTAACGGTAAAAGTGAGGGAAAACGGTATTGACATGCGTTGAAACAAGGCCTAAGGTTCATACTTTCACTAGTGCAAGTTCTCTCAACAATAATAACATAATTGGATCATATAACTATCCCTCAACATGCAACAAAGAGTCACTCCAAAGTCACTAATAGCGGAGAACAAATGAAGAGATTATGGTAGGGTACGAAACTACCTAAAAGTTATCCTTTCTGATCGATCTATTCAAGAGTCCGTAGTAAAATAACACGAAGCTATTCTTTCCGTTCGATCTATCATAGAGTTCGTACTAGAATAACACCTTAAGACACAAATCAACCAAAACCCTAATGTCACCTAGATACTCCAATGTCACCTCAAGTATCCGTGGGTATGATTATACAATATGCATCACACAATCTCAGATTCATCTATCCAACCAACACAAAGAACTTCAAAGAGTGCCCCAAAGTTTCTACCGAAGAGTCAAGACGAAAACGTGTGGCAACCCCTATGCATAAGTTCATTGAACCCGCAAGTTGATCACCAAAACATACATCAAGGAGATCACGTGAATATCCCATTGTCACCACAGATAAGCACGGAAAGACATACATCAAGTGTTCTCAAATCCTTAAAGACTCAATCCGACAAGATAACTTCAAAGGGAAAACTCAATCCATTACAAGAGAGTAGAGGGGGAGAAACATCATAAGATCCAACTATAATAGCAAAGCTCGCGATACATCAAGATCGTGTCGAATCAAGAACACGAGAGAGAGAGATCAAAGATATAGCTACTGGTACATACCCTCAGCCCCGAGGGTGAACTACTCCCTCCTCGTCATGGAGAGCGCCGGGATGATGAAGATGGACACCGGTGAGGGATCCCCCCTCCGGCAGGGTGCCGGAACAGGGTCCCGATTGGTTTTTGGTGGCTACAGAGGCTTGCGGTGGTGGAACTCCCGATCTATTCTACTCCTCGATGGTTTTAGGGTATATGGATATATATAGGCGAAAGAAGTCGGTCAGGGGAGCCACGAGGGGCCCATGAGGGTGGGGGCGCGCCCAGGGGGGCAGGTGCGCTTCCCTGCCTCGTGGCCACCTCGAAGCTTCCCTGGCTTCAACTCCAAGTCTCCTGGATCACGTTTGTTCCAAAAATCACGCTCCCGAAGGTTTCATTCCATTTAGACTCCGTTTGATATTCCTTTTCTGCGAAACACTGAAACAAGGGAAAAAAAGAAACTGGCACTGGGCTCTGGGTTAATAGGTTAGTCCCAAAAATAATATAAAAGTGCATAGTAAAGCCTATTAAACATCCAAGATGGATAATATAATAGCATGAATACTTCATAAATTATAGATACGTTGGAGACGTATCACCTCCCTGCCTGGTGGCCTCCTCGTTGATTTCTTGACGTCTACTCCAAGTCCTCTGGATCACGTTTGTTCCAAAAATCACTCTCCCGAAGGTTTCATTCCGTTTGGACTTCGTTTGATATTCCTTTTCTGCGAAACACTGAAATAGGCAAAAAAACAGCAATTTGCACTAGGCCTTGGGTTAGTAGGTTAGTCCCAAAAATAATATAAAAGTGTATAATAAAGCCCATTAAACATCCAAAACAGATAATATAATAGCATGGAACAATCAAAAATTATAGATACGTTGGAGACATATCAAGCATCCCCAAGCTTAATTCCTGCTCGTCCTCGAGTAGGCAAATGATAAAAACAGAATTTTTGATGTGGAATGCTACCTAGCCTATTCTTCAATGTAATTTTATTTATTGTGGCATGAATGTTCAGATCCGAAAGATTCAAGATAAAAGTTTAATATTGACATAAAAATAATAATACTTCAAGCATACTAACTAAGCAACCATGTCTTCTCAAAATAACAGGGCCAAAGAAAGTTCATCCCTACAAAATCATATAGTTTGGTCATGCTCCATTTTCGTCACACAAGAATGCTCTCATCATGCACAACCCCGATGACAAGCCAAGCAATTGTTTCATACTTTAGTAATCTCAAAAAAATTCAACTTTCACGCAATACATGAGCATGAGCCATGGATATAGCACTATGGGTGGAATAGAATATAATGATGGGGGTTATGTGGAGAAGACAAAAAAAGGATAAAGTCTCACATTGATGCGGCTAATCAACGGGCTAGGGAGATGCCCATCAATTGATGTCAATGCAAGGAGTAGGGACTTCCATGCAACGGATGCACTAGAGCTATAAATGTATGAAAGCTCAACAAAATAAACTAAGTGGGTGTGCATCCAACTTGCTTGCTCACGAAGACCTAGGGCATTTGAGGAAGCCCATTGTTGGAATATACAAGCCAAGTTCTATAATGAAAAATTCCCACTAGTATATGAAAGTGACAAAACAAGAGACTCTCTATCATAAAGATCATGGTGCTACTCTGAAGCACAAGTGTGGAAAAAGGATAGTAGCATTGTCCCTTTTTATTTCTCTTTATTTCTCTTTTTTTGGGCCTTTTTTTGGCCTTTCTCTTTTTTATTTGGGACAATGCTCCATTAATGATGATCATCACACTTCTATTTATTTACAACTCAATGATTACAACTCGATACTAGAACAAAATATGACTCTATATGAATGCCTCCGGCGGTGTACCGGGATGGGCAATGAATCAAGAGTGACATGTATGAAATAATATGCATGGTGGCTTTGCCACAAATACGATGTAAACTACATGATCATGCAAGGCAATATGACAATGATGAAGCGCGTCATAATAAACGGAATGATGGAAAGTTGCATGGCAATATATCTCGGAATGGCTATGGAAATGCCATAATAGGTAGGTATGGTGGCTGTTTTGAGGAAGATATAAGGAGGTTTATGTATGATAGAGCGTATCGTATCACGGGGTTTGGATGCACCGGCGAAGTTTGCACCAACTCTCAAAGTGAGAAAGGGCAATGCACGGTACCGAAGAGGCTAGCAATGATGGAAGGTTGAGAGTGTGTATAATCCATGGACTCAACATTAGTCATAAAGAACTCACATACTTATTGCAAAAATCTACAAGTCATCAAAAACCAAGCACTACGCGCATGCTCCTAGGGGGATAGATTGGTAGGAAAAGACCATCGCTCGTCCCCGACCGCCACTCATAAGGTTGACAATCAAAGAACACCTCATGTTTCAAATTTGTGACACAACGTTTACCATACGTGCAATCTACGGGACTTGCAAACTTCAACACAAGTATTTCTCAAATTTACAACTACTCAACTAGCACAACTTTAATATCACTATCTCCATATCTCAAAACAATCATCAAGTATCAAACTTCTCTTAGTATTCAACGCACTTATATGAAAGTTTTTATTATATCCATCTTGTATGCCTATCATATTAGGACTAATTTTATAGCCAAAGAAAATTACCATGCTGTTCTAAAGGACTCTCAAAATAATATAAGTGAAGCATGAGAGATCAATAATTTCTATAAAATAAAACCACCACCGCGCTCTAAAAGATATAAGTGAAGCACTAGAGCAAAATTATTTAGCTCAAAATATATAAGTGAAGCACATAGAGTATTCTAATAAATTGCGATTAATGTGTGTCTCACCCAAAAGGTGTGTACAGCAAGGATGATTGTGGTGAACTAAAAAGCAAAGACTCAAATCATACAAGACGATCCAAGCAAAACACATATCATGTGGTGAATAAAAATATAGCTCTAAGTAAAGTTACTGATGGACGAAGACAAAAGAGGGGATGCCTTCCGGGGCATCCCCAAGCTTAGGCTTTTGGTTGTCCTTGGATTTTACCTTGGGGTGCCTCAAGCATCCCCAAGCTGAGGCTCTTGCCACTCCATCAAATCTTTACCCAAAACTTGAAAACTTCACAACACAAAACTTAACAGAAAATCTCATGAGCTCCGTTAGCGAAAGAAAAGAAAACACCACTTCAAGGTACTGTAATGAACTCATTATTTATTTATATTGGTGTTAAACCTACTCTATTCCAACTTCTCTATGGTTCATAACCTCCGATACTAGCCATAGATTCATCAAAATAAGCAAACAACACACAAAAACAGAATCTGTCAAAAACAGAACAGTCTGTAGTAATCTGTATCAATCGCATACTTATGGAACTCCAAAAATTCTAAAATAACTTTCTGGGCGTGAGGAATTTATCTATTGATCATCTGCAAAAAGAATCAACTAAATATCACTCTCCAGTAAAAAGTTGTAGCTAATCTCGTGAGCGCTAAAGTTTCTGTTTTTTTGCAGCAAGATCAAAAAGACTTCACCCAAGTCTTCCCAAAGGTTCTACTTGGCACAAACACTAATTAAAACACAAAAACACATGTAAACAGAGGCTAGATGAATTATTTATTACTAAACAGGAACATAAGGCAAGGAACAAAAATAAAATTGGGTTGCCTCCCAACAAGCGCTATCGTTTAACGCCCCTAGCTAGGCATTGATAATTTCAATGATTCTCACATGAAAGATAGTAATTGAAACACAAAGAGAGCATCATAAAACATGTGAAAATCACATCTAAGTCTAACATACTTCCTATGCATAGGCATTTTATAGGAAAACAAATTAGCAAGACAATCAAGATCTAGCATATGCAAGGAAGAAAAAAGAAACAATAGCAATCTCAACATAACGAGAGGAAATTTAGTGACATCAAAATTTCTACGACCATATTTTCCCCTCTCATAATAATTACATGTAGGGTCATAAGCAAATTCAACAATATAGCTATCACAAAACATATTCTTAACACGATCCACATGTAGGCAAAGTTGACACTCTTCCAAAATAGTGGGATTAACATTAACTAAAGTCATGACCTCTCCAAACCCACTTTTATCAAAAACTTCATAAGATTGAACATTCTCCAAATATGTGGGATCTAAAGTTGACCTCTTCCAAACCCACTTTCAATATTATTGCAAACATTATTATCAATCTCATATTCATCATGAGACTTAGATAAATTTTCAAGATCATACACTACAAAAGAAAAGACACATCCGTGACATTTTGGGCCGAACGAAAAAAAATTATGTCATACATATGAAACTTCTATGACGATAATTGTGACAAAACCCGGTATCATCATAGATGTGGTGGGCTCCTACTTCTATGACAAAAAATCATGACAGAAAATGGGCTTTTCGTCCTGGGCGGGCCGGAGACGCAGCTGCATGACATTCTTTGGGCCGTCCATGACGGAAAAAACCGTGGTAGAAGCGAGGGCGAGGAAAATTTCGGGGAGTTCCCGGTTACGGTGGGAGGTCGGGGGGCGAGCGATGCGCGTTTCTCTCGTACACGTACGCGCATGTGTGCGAGGCGTTGGCTCTAACTGAACCCGAGCGAGGCGTTGGGCTCTAACTGAACCCGAGCGATTGCACTGCAGGCTACGCGTTACTGAACTCGAGCGATCGATCGATGGCTGTTAACTGAACCCGATCGAGCGATTCCTTCGCTACTGCTGCTAACTGAAGCCGATTGATGCTGCCTCTGGATGAACAGTGAGCGTTGCTGGGGGGTTTGGATGAACAGTTCCCGGTGGGGGTGGATGAACAGGACCCCGTGGTGTTGCCTCCGGATGAACAGGACCCCGATCGATCGAGCCGGTTGGGGCTGGATGAACAGGACCCCGTGGAGGGCAGGATGAACAGGACCACCCCGTGCAGGGCAGAATGAACAGTAGACGGTGGAGGGCTGGATGAACAGTAGCCCATGGAGGGGTGGTTGAACAGGAGCCCGTGGAGAGGGCTGGTTGAACAGTAGCCGGTGGAGTAGCGCGTGGTGGAGGCTGGATGAACAGGAGCCCGTGGATGAACAGTCGCAGGTGGAGGCTGGAGGAGGTCGACGGTGGACGAATAGTAGCCCGTGGAGGCTGGAGGGGGTCGGCGGTGGAGATGAACAGTATCCCGTGGAGTCCTGTTTTGCGGTACGCCACACCCCTCCCGATGAGCAGGACCCCCGTTTCGACCATAGCGCTCCAACACAAGTCCGTTTCCTCCGTTTTGCGGTACGCCACACCCCTCCCGATCAACAGGACCCCCATTTCGACCGTAGGAGGTCCGTTTCCTCCGTTTTGCGGTAAGCCAGACCCCTCCCGATGAACAGGATCCCGTTTCAAACGTGGACGGTCGAACACAAGGCCGTTTCCTCCGTTCTGCGGTACGCCAGGCCTCGTTTCCATGGGTTGTTCCGTCCAAGCCCTCCCGATGAACACGACGACGCATTCCGTTCCGAACCAGCCGGTTGGCTCCCCATGAACACGACGACGATGCTATTTCTCTGTTCCGACCCAGCCATGTACACGAGCCCTGGCCGTACGTATGCGCGAGTAGGCGTTCGAGACCCCGCCCGTATGTACACATACGTGGCCGTATTTTCTTTCTTGCACCCTGGCCGCTGTACGTACGTGTATATGCTACGTGCGCGCCTCTACTACGACACGTGCGCGCCTCTACATCCACCAATATATATGTACGTACACGTTCGCGACCAGAATGACAACTCTACGTACGCTTCGACCAGGTGGGTCCCGATAGTCAGGAACTTCCTTGCCTGCGAAGATGTAGCTGGTGGGTCCCAGCAGCCAGGGGGGCGAATCGTTTTTTTTTGCACGGACGCACTTCCTTGCGTGCGAAGATGTAGCTGGTGGGTCCCAGCAGTCAGGGGGAAATGTTTTTTTGCGAAATACAGTGGCCCGTCCGGTGGGTCCCAGCTGTCAGGTGGAGGAATAATTATTTTCCGCGTAATAAGGAGGCACTTCCTTGCTGCGGTCGTGGACCCAGCTGTCAGCCGCTCCACGTACAGTCCACGTCCGATGGAAGTCGTTCCTTGACCACGTTGACCACGCTGCGCCGAGAGCACCAGGGCGGTGGACGACGGCGAGGCCTAGGAAGGGGACGACGGGGAGCCGGGGAAGACGCGGCAGTGGAAGCCCGCGCGGAGAGGAGTACGAGGGTTCACTGGTTCGGCTGCGATGTGAGGCTGCCGTCGCCGCAGGGCCTGGCCAGCGGTGGGAATAGTAGGGGGCGGTGTGGCCTCCGCGGCAGCACAGCCAGCCACGGGAGGCAGGAGCATGCGGCACGACCGGCGCTGCTTTGGGCGGCTGGAGCAAGAAGACCAGAGGTTGAAGAAGCACTACGGCCGTTGGATGGACATCGTACGGTCACTGGAGCTAGAATCGTGCATATTGACTAAGTTGACAAAGCCCTCCGTCCCCGTCAACTTAGTAGGCCCACAAGTCAGCCTGCCACTATACTGGGTCCCAGCTAACAGGGGGAGTATTCATTTTTTTGTGCGTAATAAGGAGGCACTTCCTTGCGTGCGAAGATATAGCTGGTGGGTCCGAGCTGTCAGCGGCGGTAGCGTTTTTCACGAAATACAGAGGCCCTTTCGATGGGTCCCTGATGTCAGGTGGAGGAATCATTATTTTGCACGTAATAAGGAGGCATTTCCTTGCGTGCGGCAGTGGACCCAGCTGTCGGCCTCTCCACGTACAGTCCACTTCAGATGCATGTCGGTCGTTGACCACGTTGACCAGGCCACGCCGAGAGCACCAAGGCGGTGGACGACGGCAAGGCCTAGGAAAGGAACGACGCGGAGGCAGGGAAGACTCGGCAGTTGTTTCCAACGCGGAGGGGAGTACGACTGTACGAGGGTTTACTGGTTCGTCTGCCGTCGCCGGAGAATAACAGCAGGTGTGGGTGAGTAGAGGGATGGCTAGGCCAGCGATGGGAGTACGGTGGGGCGGTGAGGCCTGCGCGGCAGCAGAGCCGGCCGAGGGGAGGAGGGAGCAGGCAATCCCGCCGGCGCTTGTTTGAGCGGCTGGAGCAGGAAGAGCAGAGATTGAAGAAGCACGACGGCCGTTGGATGGACATCCAACAGTCAGTGCTTGTGCGTCAACCTTTTTTTTAGGAAAGCGTCAAATCTGTGGAAAACAACATACAGCCCATCTGCCATTATTTCTAATAATTTACAGCCCATTTGCTAATTATAAGGTTTTTTTTGGAGCCCATATTCTTTTTGTTAGCATTACAGGCCATATTGTGGCCACGGTTAAAAAATTATACGAAATTTTGCATATTTCGGTGCGGTCCGAACTATTTTTAATCCCGAAATTTCGACTCACATTCAAACTGATTTTAAAAATAAATGTATATCAATATAAAATCCAACAAATTCTCCACTCATAAAAATTAATGTAATTTAAAATCTTGAAATGAAAAAAAAAAGATATTTGAAACTAATTGCCGGTTTGATGTGTTTTAAAAATGTACAGCCCATTTCTCATTACTGATGGGCCATTTTCTCGGCCAGCCGAATGAAAGCTCTCCTCGTCTTGGAAGATTTGCAGCCCAACAGGCCTGACAAAGCGACTTACTTGGCAAATCACAAAAAAACTGGGCTGGGGCCATGGACCCAGCTGTCAGCCTCTCCACGTACAGTAGTCTTCCGATGGAAGTCGTTCCTTGACCATGTTGACCACGCCGCGCGGAGAGCACCACGGCGGTGGACGACGGCGAGGCCTAGGAAGGGGACAACGCGGAGCCGGGGAAGATGCGGCAGTGGATGCACACGCGGAGAGGAGTACGAGGGTTCACTGGTTCGGCTGCGGTGTGCGGCTGCCGTCGCCGCAGGGCCTGGCCAGCGGTGGAATAGTAGGGCGGTGAGGCCTCTGCGGCAGCACACTCGGCCACGGGAGGCAGGAGCATGCGGCACTACCGGCGCTGCTTTGGGCGGCTGGAGCAAGAAGACCAGAGGTTGAAGAAGCACTACGGCCGTTGGATGGACATCGTACGGTTACTGGAGCTAGAATCGTTCATATTGACTAAGTTGACAAAGCCCTCCGTCCCCATCAACTTAGTAGGCCCACAAGTCAGCCTTGTTGGGGAACATAGCAGAAATTCAAATTTTTCCTACGTGTCACCAAGATCAATCTATGGAGTCATCTAGCAACGAGAGAGAGGGGAGTGCATCTACATACCCTTGTAGATCGCGCGCGGAAGCGTTCAAGAGAACGGGGTTGATGGAGTCGTACTCGTCGTGATCCAAATCACCGATGATCCTAGCGCCGAACGGACGGCACCTCCGCGTTCTACACATGTACGGAGCGGGGACGTCTCCTCCTTCCTGATCCAGCAAGGGGGAGGAGAAGTTGATGGAGATCCAGCAGCACGACGGCGTGGTGGTGGAAGTAGCGGGATCCCAGCAGGGCTTCGCCAAGCGCAAGCGGGGAGGAAGAGGTGTCACGGGAGGGAGGGAGGCGCCAGGGCTTGGGATGCTGCTCCCATGTGCCTCCCCACTATATATAGGGGTGGAGGGGGCTGGTTTCTTGTCCTCCAAGTCCATTGGGGCGTTGGCAAATGTGGGGGAAAGAAATCCCATCATTTCCCTTCCCCACCGATTATTATCCCCCCTTTTTAGGGATCTTGATCTTATCCCTTCGGGATATGATCTTATTCCTTCTAAGGTGGGATCTTGGTGCGCCTTGACCAGGCGTGTGGGGCCTTGCCCCCACTACCCACGTTCATGTGGGTCCCCCCGTGTAGGTGGGCCCCACTTCGGGACCTTCTAGAACCTTCCCGGTACAATACCGAAAAATCCCGAACATTTTCCGGTGGCCAAAATAGGACTTCCCATATATGAATCTTTACCTCCGAACCATTCCGGAACTCCTCGTGACGTCCGGAATCTCATCCGGGACTCCGAACAACTTTCGGTTAACCGCATATTAATATCTCTACAACCCTAGCGTCACCGAACCTTAAGTGTGTAGACCCTACGGGTTCGGGAGACATGCAGACATGACCGAGACGACTCTCCGGTAAATAACCAACAGCGGGATCTGGATACCCATGTTGGCTCCCACATGTTCCACGATGATCTCATCGGATGAACCACGATGTCGAGGATTCAATCAATCCCGTATACAATTCCCTTTGTCAATCGGTACGTTACTTGCCCGAGATTCGATCGTCGGTATCCCAATACCTTGTTCAATCTTGTTACCGGCAAGTCACTTTACTCGTACCGTAACGCATGATCCCGTGGCTAACTCCTTAGTCACATTGAGCTCATTATGATGATGCATTACCGAGTGGGCCCAGAGATACCTCTCCGTCATACGGAGTGACAAATCCCAGTCTCGATTCGTGCCAACCCAACAGACACTTTCGGAGATACCTGTAGTGCACCTTTATAGCCACCCAGTTACGTTGTGACGTTTGGTACACCCAAAGCATTCCTACGGTATCCGGGAGTTGCACAATCTCATGGTCTAAGGAAACGATACTTGACATTAGAAAAGCTCTTAGCAAATGAACTACACGATCTTGTGCTATGCTTAGGATTGGGTCTTGTCCATCACATCATTCTCCTAATGATGTGATCCCGTTATCAATGACATCCAATGTCCATGGTCAGGAAACCATAACCATCTATTGATCAATGAGCTAGTCAACTAGAGGCTTACTAGGGACATGTTGTGGTCTATGTATTCACACATGTATTACGGTTTCCAGTTAATACAATTATAGCATGAACAATAGACAATTATCATGAACAAGGAAATACAATAATAACCATTTTATTATTGCCTCTAGGGCATATTTCCAACAGTCTCCCACTTGCACTAGAGTCAATAATCTAGTTCACATCACCATGTGATTAACACTCAAAGTTCACATCGCCATGTGACTAATACCCAAGAGTTTACTAGAGTCAATAATCTAGTTCACATCACCATGTGATTAACACTCAATGAGTTCTAGGGTTTGATCATGTTATGCTTACGAGAGAGATTTTAGTCAACGGGTCTGCAACATTAAGATCCGTGTGTGCTTTACAAATCTCTATGTCATCTTGTAGATGCAGCTACCACGCGCTACTTGGAGCTATTCCAAATAACTGCTCTACTATACGAATCCGGTTCACTACTCAGAGTCATTCGGATTAGTGTCAAAGTTTGCATCGACGTAAACCTTTACGACGAACCCCCTTTCCACCTCCATAATCGAGAAAATTCCTTAGTCCACTAGATACTAAGGATAAGTTCGACCGCTGTCATGTGATCCCTTCCTGGATCACTATTGTACCCCTTGACTAACTCATGGCAAGGCACACTTCAGGTGCGGTACACAGCATAGCATATTGTAGAGCCTACGTCTAAAGCATAGGGGACGATCTTCGTCCTTTCTCTCTCTTCTGCCGTGGTCAGGTCTTGAGTCTTACTCAATACTCACACCTTGTAACACAACCAAGAACTCCTTCTTCGCTGATCTATTTTGAACTCCTTAAAAATCTTGTCACGGTATGTATTCATTTGAAAGTACTATTAAGCGTTTTTTGATCTATCCTTATAGATCTTGATGCTCAATGTTCAAGTAGCTTAATCCAGGTTTTCCATTAAAAACACTTTTCAAATAACCCTGGATGCTTTCCAGAAATTCTACATCATTTCTGATCAACAATATGTTAACAACATATACTCATCAAAAATTCTATAGTGCTCCCACTCACTTCTTTGGAAATACAATTTTCTCATGAACTTTGTATAAACCCAAAATCTTTGATCATCTCATCAAAGCGTTCATTCCAACTCCGAGATGCTTACTCCAATCCTTAGAAGGATTGCTGAAGCTTTGCATACTTGTTAGCATCTTTCAGGATTGACAAAACCTTCTGGTTGTATCACATACAACCTTTCCTCAAGAAAATCGTCGAGGAAACAATGTTTTGACATCCTATCTGCAAGATTTCATAAATAATGCAGTAACTGCTAATCTTATTCTAACAGACTCTTAGCATCGCTACGAGTGAGAAAGTCTCATTGCAGTCAACTCCTTGAACTTGACGGAAAACATCTTAACGACAAGTCGAGCTTTCTTAATGGTGACACTTACCATCATTGTCTATCTTCCCTTTAAAATCCATCTGTACCCAACAGCCTTACTACCATCAAGTAGTTCTTTCAAAGTCTATACTTTGTTTTCATACATGGATCCTTTCGGATTTTATGGCCTCGAGCCATTCGTCGGAATCCGGGCCCGCCATCGCTTCTCCATAGCTCGTAGGTTCATTGTTGTCTAGGAACATGACTTCCAAGACAGGATTACGTACCACTCTGAAGTAGTACGCATCCTTGTCGTCCTATGAGGTTTGGTAGTGACTTGATCTGAAGTTTCATGATCACTATCATAAGCTTCCACTTCAATTGGTGTAGGTGCCACAGGAACAACTTCCTGTGCCCTGCTACACATTAGTTGAAGTGATGCTTCAATGACCTCATCAAGTCTCCACCATCCTCCCACTCAATTCTTTCGAGAGAAACTTTTCCTCGAGAAAGGACCCGTTTCTAGAAACAATCACTTTTGCTTCCAGATCTGAAATAGGAGGTATACCCAACTGTTTTGGGTATTCTATGAAGATGCATTTATCTGCTTTGGGTTCGAGCTTATCAGCCTGAAACTTTTTCACATAAGCGTCGCAGCCCCAAACTTTTAAGAAACGACAGCTTAGGTTTCTCTAAACCATAGTTCATACGGTGTCGTCTCAACGGAATTGCGTGGTGCCCTATTTAAAGTGAATGTGGTTGTCTCTAATGCCTAACCCATAAACGATAGTTGTAATTCGATAAGAGACATCATGGTATGCACCATATCCAATAGGGTGCAGTTATGATGTTCGGACACACCATCACAATATGGTGTTCCAGGCGGTATTATTCGTGAAACAATTTCCACAATTTCTTAATTGTGTGCCAAACTCGTAACTCAGATATTCATCTCTATGATCATATCACAAACATTTTATCCTCTTGTCACGACGATCTTCAACTTCACTCTGAAATTACTTGAACCTTTCAATAATTCAGACTTGTGTTTCATCAAGTAAATATTCTCAGCATCTACTCAAATCATCTGTGAAGTAAGAACATAACGATATCCACTGCGTGCGTCAGCACTCATTGGACTGCACACATCAAATGTATTACTTCCAACAAGTTGCTCTCTTGTTCCATCTTACTGAAAACGAGGCCTTTCAGTCATCTTGCCCATGTGGTATGATTTGCATGTCTCAAGTGATTCAAAATCAAGTGAGTCCAAATGATCCATCTGTATGGACTTTCTTCATGCATATATACTAATAGACATGGTTCGCATGTCTCAATCTTTTCAAAAACGAGTGAGTCCAAAGATCCATCAACATGGAGCTTCTTCATGCGTTTTATACCAATATTACTCAAGTGGCAGTGCCACAAGTATGTGGTACTATCATTACTATCTTAAATCTTTTGGCATGAACATGTGTATCACTACGATCGAGATTCAATAAACCATTCATTTTAGGTGCAAGACCATTGAAGGTATTATTCAAATAGACAGAGTAACCATTATTCTCCTTTAATGAATAACAGTATTGCGATAAACATAATCCAATCATGTCTATGCTCAACGCAAACACAAAATAATAATTATTCAGGTTTAACCCCAATCTCAATGGTAGAGGGAGCATGCGATGCTTGATCACATCAACCTTGGAAACACTTCCAACACATATCGTCATCTCACCTTTAGCTAGTCTCCGTTTATTCCGCAGCTTTTATTTCGAGTTACTAACACTTAGCAACCGAACCGGTATCTAATACCCTGGTGCTACTAGGAGTACTAGTAAAGTACACATTAATATAATGTATATCCAATATACTTCTGTCGACCTTGCCAGCCTTCTCATCTACGAAGTATCTAGGGTAGTTCTGCTTCAGTGACCGTTCCCCTCATTTCAGAAGCACTTAGTCTCGGGTTTGGGTTCAACCTTGGGTTTCTTCACTAGGGCAGCAACTGATTTGCCGTTTCATGAAGTATCCCTTCTTGCCCTTGCCCTTCTAGAAACTAGTGGTTTTACTAACCATCAACAATTGATGCTCCTTCTTGATTTCTACTTTCGCGGTGTCAAACATCGCGAGTTGCTCAAGGATCATCATGTCTATCCCTGATATGTTATAGTTCATCATGAAGCTCTAATAGCTTGGTGGCAGTGACTATGGAGAACCATCACTATCTCATCTGGAAGATTAACTCCCACTCGATTCAAGTGATTGTAGTACTCTGACAATCTGAGCACATGCTCAACGATTGAGCTTTTCTCCCTTAGTTTGCAGGCTTAAGAAACTTGTCAGAGGTCTCATACCTCTTGACGTGGGCCTTAGTCTGAAATCCCAATTTCAGTCTTTGGAACATCTCATATGTTCTGTGACGTTTCAAAACCGTCTTTGGTGCCACAATTTTAAACCGTTAGCATCACACACTGAACTATCACGTAGTCATCAAAATGTGTATGTCAGATGTTTCGTAACATCTACAGACGACGCTCGAGGTTCAGCACACCGAGCGGTGCATTAAGGACATAAGCCTTCTGTGCAGCAATGAGGACAATCCTCAGTTTACGGACCCAGTCCGCATAATTGCTACTATCAACTTTCAACTAAATTTTCTCTAGGAACATATCTTAGTAGAACTAAAGCGTAAGCTACGACATTATTTGCAAAGACCTTTTGACTATGTTCATGATAATTAAGTTCATCTGATTATTTAATGAACTCCCACTTAGATAGACATCCCTCTAGTCATCTAAGTGATACATGATCCGAATCGACTAGGCCGTGTCCGATCATCACGTGAGACGGACTAGTCATCATCGGTGAACATCTCCATGTTGATCGTATCTACTATACGACTCATGTTCGACCTTTCGGTCTCTTGTGTTCCGAGGCCATGTCTGTACATGCTAGGCTCGTCAAGTCAACCTAAGTCTTTTGCTTGTGTTCCGAGGCCATGTCTGTACATGCTAGGCTCGTCAACACCCGTTGTATGCGAACGTTAGAATCTATCACACCCGATCATCACGTGGTGCTTCGAAACAACGAACCTTCGCAACGGTGCACAGTTAGGGGGAACACATCTCTTGAAATTTTAGTGAGGGATCATCTGATTTATGCTACCGTCGTTCTAAGCAAATAAGATGTAAACATGACAAACATCACATGCAAATCATAAAGTGACATGATATCGCCAATATCATCTTGCGCCTTTGATCTCCATCTTCGAGGCGCGGCATGATCACCTTCGTCACCGGCATGACACCATGATCTCCATCATCATGATCTCCATCATCGTGTCTTCATGAAGTTGTCTCGCCAACTATTACTTCTACTACTATGGCTAACGGTTAGCAATAAAGTAAACTAATTACATGGCGTTTTTCATTGACACGCAGGTCATACAATAAATTAAGACAACTCCTATGGCTCCTGCCGGTTGTCATACTCATCGACATGCAAGTCATGATTCCTATTACAAGAACATGATCAATCTCATACATCACATATATCATTCATCACATCCTTTTGGCCATATCACATCACATAGCATACCCTGCAAAAACAAGTTAGACGTCCTCTAATTGTTGTTGCATGTTTTACGTGGCTGCTATGGGTTTCTAGCAAGAACGTTTCTTACCTACGCAAAAGCCACAACGGTGATATGCCAATTGCTATTTACCCTTCATAAGGACCCTTTTCATCGAATCCGATTCGACTAAAGTGGGAGAGACAGACACCCGCTGGCCACCTTATGCATCAAGTGCATGTCAGTCGGTGGAACCTGTCTCACGTAAGAGTACGTGTAAGGTCGGTCCGGGCCGCTTCATCCCACAATGCCGCCGAATCAAGATAAGACTAGTAACGGCAAGCAAATTGAACAAATCATCGCCCACAACTACTTTGTGTTCTACTCGTGCATAGAATCTATGCATAAACCTGGCTCTGATACCACTATTGGGGAACATAGCAGAAATTCAAATTTTTCCTACGTGTCACCAAGATCAATCTATGGAGTCATCTAGCAACGAGAGAGAGGGGAGTGCATCTACATACCCTTGTAGATCGCGCACGGAAGCGTTCAAGAGAACGGGGTTGATGGAGTCGTACTCGTCGTGATCCAAATCACCGATGATCCTAGCGCCGAACGGACGGCACCTCCGCGTTCTACACACGTACGGAGCGGGGACGTCTCCTCCTTCTTGATCCAGCAAGGGGGAGGAGAAGTTGATGGAGATCCAGCAGCACGACGGCGTGGTGGTGGAAGTAGCGGGATCCCGGCAGGGCTTCGCCAAGCGCAAGCGGGGAGGAAGAGGTGTCACGGGAGGGAGGGAGGCGCCAGGGCTTGGGATGCTGCTCCCATGTGCCTCCCCACTATATATAGGGGTGGAGGGGGCTGGTTTCTTGTCCTCCAAGTTCATTGGGGCGTTGGCAAAGGTGGGGGGAAGAAATCCCATCATTTCCCTTCCCCACCGATTATTATCCCCCCTTTTTAGGGATCTTGATCTTATCCCTTCGGGATATGATCTTATTCCTTCTAAGGTGGGATCCTGGTGCGCCTTGACCAAGGGTGTGGGGCCTTGCCCCCACTACCCACGTTCATGTGGGTCCCCCCGTGTAGGTGGGCCCCACTTCAGAACCTTCTAGAACCTTCCCGGTACAATACCGAAAAATCCCGAACATTTTCCGGTGGCCAAAATAGGACTTCCCATATATAAATCTTTACCTCCGGACCATTCCGGAACTCCTCGTGACGTCCGGGATCTCATCCGGGACTCCGAACAACTTTCGGTTAACCGCATATTAATATCTCTACAACCCTAGCGTCACCGAACCTTAAGTGTGTAGACCCTACGGGTTCGGGAGACATGCAGACATGACCGAGACGACTCTCCGGTCAATAACCAACAGCGGGATCTGGATACCCATGTTGTCTCCCACATGTTCCACGATGATCTCATCGGATGAACCACGATGTTGAGGATTCAATCAATCCCGTATACAATTCCCTTTGTCAATCGGTACATTACTTGCCCGAGATTCGATCGTCGGTATCCCAATACCTTGTTCAATCTTGTTACCGGCAAGTCACTTTACTCGTACCATAACGCATGATCCCGTGGCTAACTCCTTAGTCACATTGAGCTCATTATGATGATGCATTACCGAGTGGGCCCAGAGATACCTCTCCGTCATACGGAGTGACAAATCCCAGTCTCAATTCGTGCCAACCCAACAGACACTTTCGGAGATACATGTAGTGCACCTTTATAGCCACCCAGTTACGTTGTGACGTTTGGTACACCCAAAGCATTCCTACGGTATCCGGGAGTTGCACAATCTCATGGTCTAAGGAAATGATACTTGACATTAGAAAAGCTCTAGCAAACGAACTACACGATCTTGTGCTATGCTTAGGATTGGGTCTTGTCCATCACATCATTCTCCTAATGATGTGATCCCGTTATCAATGACATCCAATGTCCATGGTCAGGAAACCATAACCATCTATTGATCAACGAGCTAGTCAACTAGAGGCTTACTAGGGACATGTTGTGGTCTATGTATTCACACATGTATTACGGTTTCCAGTTAATACAATTATAGCATGAATAATAGACAATTATCATGAACAAGGAAATACAATAATAACCATTTTATTATTGCCTCTAGGGCATATTTCCAACAAGCCTGCCACTATACTGGGTCCCAGCTAACAGGGGGAGTATTCATTTTTTTGTGCGTAATAAGGAGGCACTTGCTTGCGTGCGAAGATATAGCTGGTGGGTCCGAGTTGTCAGCGGCGGTAGCGTTTTTTCACGAAATACAGAGGCCCTTTCGATGGGTCCCTGATGTCAGGTGGAGGAATCATTATTTTGCACGTAATAAGGAGGCATTTCCTTGCGTGCGGCCGTGGACCCAGCTGTCGGCCTCTCCACTTACAGTCCACTTCAGATGCATGTCGGTCGTTGACCACGTTGACCAGGCCGCGCCGAGAGCACCAAGGCGGTGGACGACGGCGAGGCCTAGGAAGGGAACGACGCGGAGGCAGGGAAGACTCGGCAGTTGTTTCCCACGCGGAGGGGAGTACGACTGTACGAGGGTTTACTGGTTCGTCTGCCGTCGTCGGAGAATAACAGCAGGTGTGGGTGAGTAGAGGGATGGCTAGGCCAGCGATGGGAGTACGGTGGGGCGGTGAGGCCTGCGCGGCAGCAGAGCCGGCCGCAGGGAGGAGGGAGCAGGCAATCCCGCCGGCGCTTGTTTGAGCGGCTGGAGCAGGAAGAGCAGAGATTGAAGAAGCACGACGGCCGTTGAATGGACATCCAACAGTCAGTGCTTGTGCGTCAACCTTTTTTTTAGGAAAGCCTCAAATCTGTGGAAAACAGCATATAGCCCATCTGCCATTATTTCTAATAATTTACAGCCCATTTGCTAATTATTAATGTTTTTTTGGAGCCCATATTCTTTTTGTTAGCATTACAGGCCATATTGTGGCCACGGTTAAAAAATTATACGAAATTTTGCATATTTCGGTGCGGTCCGAACTATTTTTAATCCCAAAATTTTGACTCACATTCAAACTGATTTTAAAAATAAATGTATATCAATATAAAATCCAACAAATTCTCCACGCATAAAAATTAATGTAATTTAAAGTCTTGAAATGAAAAAAAAGATATTTGAAACTAATTGCCGGTTTGATGTGTTTTAAAAATGTACAGCCCATTTCTCATTATTGATGGGCCATTTTCTCGGCCAGCCGAATGAAAGCTCTCCTCGTCTTGAAAGATTTGCAGCCCAACAGGACTGACAAAGCGACTTACTTGGCAAATCACAAAAAAACTGGGCTGTGGCCGTGGACCCAGCTGTCAGCCTCTCCACGTACAGTAGTCTTCCGATGGAAGTCGTTCCTTGACCATGTTGACCACGCCGCGCGGAGAGCACCACGGCGGTGGACGACGGCGAGGCCTAGGAAGGGGACAACGCGGAGTCGGGAAGATGCGGCAGTGGATGCACACGCGGAGAGGAGTACGAGGGTTCACTGGTTCGGCTGCGGTGTGAGGCTGCCGTCGCCGCAGGGCCTGGCCAGCGGTGGGAATAGTAGGGCGGTGAGGCCTCTGCGGCAGCACAGCCGGCCACGGGAGGCAGGAGCATGCGGCACGACCGGCGCTGCTTTGGGCGGCTGGAGCAAGAAAACCAGAGGTTGAAGAAGCACTATGGCCATTGGATGGACATCGTACGGTTACTGGAGCTAGAATCGTTCATATTGACTAAGTTGACAAAGCCCTTCGTCCCCGTCAACTTAGTAGGCCCACAAGTCAGCCTCCCACCAAGGTGGGCCCCAGCTAGCCGGGGGAGTATTCATTTTTTCTACGTAATAAGGAGGCACTTCCGGTGGGTCCGAGCTGACAGCGGGGGGAACGTTTTTTTCGTGAAATACGGTGGCCCGTCCAGTGGGTCCCAGCAGTCAGGGGAAATGATTTTTTTCGCAAAATACTGGTGGCCCGTCCGGTGGGTCCCCGCTGTCAGGTGGAGGAATAATTATTTTCCGCGTAATATGGAGGCACTTCCTTAGGGCTGCCGTGGACCCAGCTGTCAGCCTCTCCACGTACAGTCCACGTCCGATGGAAGTCGTTCCTTGACCACGGTGACCACGCCGCGCCGAGAGCACCAGGGCGGTGGACGACGGCGAGGCCTAGGAAGGGGACGACGCGGAGCCGGGGAAGACGCGGCAGTGGATGCACACGCGGAGAGGAGTACGAGGGTTCACTGGTTCGGCTGTGCTGTCGTCGCCGCAGAATAACAGGGGGTGTGGGTGAGTGGAGGGATGGCCTGGCCAGCGGTGGGAGTAGTAGGCGGCGGTGAGGCCTCCGCGGCAGCACAGCCGGCCACGGGAGGCAGGAGCAGGCGGCACGACCGGCGCTGCTTTGGGCGGCTGGAGCAAGAAGACCAGAGGTTGAAGAAGCACGACGACCGTTGGATGGACATCGTACGGTCACTGCAGCTAGAATCGCTTATGTTGACTAAGTTGACAAAGCCCTTGGTACGTCAACTTAGTAGGCCCACAGGTCAGCTTCCGAAACGGTGCGCCCCCGATGTCAGGGGGAGGAATCATTTTTTGGGCGGGTGAAGCTAGAATATCCGAGATTGAAGAAGAAGCACGGCATCCAGTGGATGGACATCCAACTGCCACTGCTGCTAGAACCGTGTGTTGACTATAAGTTGACAAAGCCTTGCATACGCGTCAACTCTGTTTTTTTAGTGGACGCGTCAACTTAGTAAGGCCAGAAGTGTGTGGCAGAGAACTTATAGCCCATTTGATATTTGTAAGAATGTGTAGCCCATTTTTGAATTCTAATGGAATTTACTACAGCCCATTTATAGTTTGTTAAAAGTACAGCCCATTTCAACCAACCGTTCAAAATAGAATTCAATAAAATTTCCCACATTTTGATGGGATCCGAAATATTTTTATCCCGAAATTCCTAGTCAGATTAAATACAATTTCAATATAAATTAATATTACATAAAATTCCAACGAAACATTGCGCTCGCAACAATTAATGAAATTAAAAATTTCAATATCCAAAAATAATATTTTATAAAGTAATCACGTGTTTGGTGCATTTTTTTTATAGTTACTGCCCAGTTTTTATAATTACATCCCATTTATTATTTCTTAAAGCCCATTTTCTTGTTAAGCCTAATGCATCCCTCCTAGGAAAGATTTGCAGCCCAGCGGGGCGGAGAATAACAACTTGACCTTGCCTGGGTATTCCTAAAAAAGTATAGCTGGGCTAGCCATTTTCAGCTTGAAAAAAATTAATATCTGGGCTGGATATCTGGCCTGGGCTAGACGGGCCACAGCCCGCCTAGTTAATACCTGCAGCGATGTTTTTGTTGTTGTTCAGAGGAGAAAAATTAATATCTGGGCTAAACACCGAAAAACTCTGCAGTGCTCACACCTCAAAAACACAAGTACTGTTCGAGCTGCTTGGTCCCAGCTGTCGGCCGCTTCTTGTGCAATTCTCTCGTTTATTGACTACTACATAGGTTGACAATGGTGTGGGACCGTGATGTCAGGAAACCAGGAGGAAGCAAAATAAATTATAGTTATATATATATATAATAAGGAGGCACTTGCGTACGTGAGGCTATGGACCTGGTGGGTCCCCATTGTCATCCTCTCCAAGTAAAGTCATCTCCTCGCCCGCGAGCGCTTTCCGCGCGAAACAGTCAGCGCCGCCCGCCCCGCTTCCCGGTGCAGGCGATTGCTCCGCCTTCAAATGACACAAGTGCCGTCCGTCTGTCCATCTGCCGCCCACATTAATGATACGCGGTTGCCGAGGCGGCTACTCCGGCGCCACACGTCCGTCCCTCCGCCCGCCCACCATTTCTATATAAACTGCTGCGCCGGCCATAGCCGCAGTCATCCGCATCCGTTCCCTTTCTCCTGTCCACACCACTACTGCCCACCATGGCTTCCTCGCGCTCCAGTGCTCTTCGGGACGGGCGGACGACGGACCACAAGGAGATGGCAGCCATTGTTGCCGACCGGCTGGCCGGCAGGCAGCCGGAGGACGACGACGTCCCAATGGAGAACATGGTAGTCGATGATCCGGCGGCAACCCCCTCCTCCGCGCCATCCTCGCCGGTGCATTGCACCATGACCATCGGCGAGGTCCGTGCCCAATATATGCACAGGGTGAGGCAGATGAGTGAGGAGCAGTTCCGGGAGGCGCAGGCCGACGCCGCCTACAACCACCATCTCCTCCAGGAGCACCTGCAGGTGGAGGAGCAGATTGCCGCGGAGCGGGCGGAGCAGGAGGCGCTGCTCGACTCGTACCGCTCCGCCCGCATGGGCCGCCTCGAGCGCTGGCGGTACCGCAAGCGGGTGGCGGAGGCTGCGGCCACCTACAAAGAGGCTAGCAAAGAGGGCGATGAAGCGGGCGAGGCGTTGTTTGGCGAGACCGAGGATGAGGCAGAGGACAATGCCAGCTCCGACGAGTCCCCGCTCCGCTGGCGTCGACGAGGCCCTGCTCCGCCAAGGCCCCGCGGCGCCAACAACGAGGCAGAGGACACCGCCGGCTCCGCCGAGGCCCCGCCCCGCCAACAACGAGGCAGAGGACATCGCCGGCTCAGCCGAGGCCCCACCCTGCCGGCAACGTGGGGGAGGATTTCCACCGCTCCGCTGAGGCGCCGCCCGCCGGCAACGAGACAGAGGACATCGCCAGCTCCGCCGAGGCCCCGCCCCGCTGCCAACGAGGTCGCGCCACATAGAAAACGAGGAAGAGTAGAACACGGTAGGTCGCCGCCGCTCGGGTCCAAGTAAGGCCACCGCTGCTACCCTCCGGTTGAAGCCAAGCTAGGCGGGTTGACCATTGACGGCCGGTTAGCTTCTTGGCGGCGACGTGGAGTCGGAGAGCTGCGCTAGAGAAGAACGCTGCTTCTACTTAACTGCTGGTGCAGTTGGCTGACTGACACGTGCGCCCAACAGGCCACATGTCAGTTACGTAGCTACACCTACAGTTAAGTCACTGAAGCTTCTGTTCGGCTCAGCGGGACACAGGTGGGTAGCTTCGGTTAATTAATTATACCTCCAGCGCACCCCTTTTTAGTTGAAGAATGTATAAAATATAATGAAATCCGGCATGTTTATATGAAATCCGGCCGTGTATGAATGAATTTATTTCGATTAGTTCGAATTCCTGTACCACTGGCATTGGATGAACATGCAAAACAATACGTACTAGCATTATTCTCAGGGTGATCACCTCGTTTGCAGCAGTTTCACATGTACTCCCTCCGGTCCTTTCTAGTATGCATACAAGTTTTGTCTGCAGTCAAAGTATCTCTACTTTGACCAATCTTATACAAAAATGTATGCACTTTCACAATGTGCGAAGTAAAAAGGAACAGAAGGAGTACAAAGAGTTTGAGCAGCTTTTTAGCGTTTCTGTACATTGCAATCAAACACACAGGCCTGGCAATTCATAGAGAACATTCAAAACAATCGATGATTATGCATCTCAGCGACTCACATGTCAGAGGCAATATTTACTTCACACCTAAAGAATAAAGAAAAAATTGATCGACGCTACTGACAGCAAAGGGCGTCCCATTCGAAAATATCAAACGCATGTCTTGCTAAAATCAATGAGCAAAATTTGACAAGGTTGTCCCATTCCAAAATATCAAATGCCTACGATTGTGGAATGGGCATGGTTTGCCATCAGTTCGGACATTGACATGGCACCTCGTGCTAATTATACCAGCTGTTCTTTTTGTGCAGTTCCACCAAAATCAACCAAATTCGCGCGTAGCTTGTATGATTTCGCCCTTATATGTTGCAACGCCTTGAACTTATCGGCACCTCCTTTCTTGTGGTGGAAATGAATGATTCGATGTATTCATGAACATTTTGTGCAGTTCCCATTGAAATCAAGCTGAGCACCCCTGTTTGCACAAATACAAAAAAGTGATTAGTATAAAGCAAACTGTACTATGAATTGACAGTTTCAACAGGCACATACATGGTCCATGTAGAGCACACTTTTAGAAAAATGGAACTCACCAGAAAGAATCCTAGAACAACATTGTACTCGCGCATCACGGCAGAAAAATGGAGATTTGTCAGTCCTTCTGAGCTGAAGTTAGTTTGGTCTTGTGGGGAGTAATGTAACCATCCTTCAACTGCTCCTTCTGACGAGAAGATAGACAGGGCTTCTTCATCCTGGCATAATCGGAACTAGTCACTTCACGTACTCCATATTCTTCTTCAGAGGAAGATGATCCTATTGTGCAAAGACAAGAGGACTACTAAATGCTAGCATCCCTGTTTGCTCGAAAAAAAGGAAAGGAAATATTTAAAACAGCGCAGATGAAGCACTTCTCAAGGACAATACCAGTTTTTCATGACAGTATCTAAACAGTAGCACAACACCAATAGAGATGAAAAAGCTCAATCATATGGATGAAATTAGTGGGCGAGTACCAACCTTTGTCAGGAGGCTTATTGTGTAGAGCATACAGATGAAGCACTTCTCCGGAACCATCTGTTGCTATCTACGGTGGTGGCCATGCTTACTATATACTCCTCGATTAATTTAATGTTTCCAACATCTTCTTGTGCAGTTCCACTAAAATATATGGTATCTTCAAAGAAGATCCTTGTTTGCACAAGTAGAGATAATTACATATTACATTAAGAGTGGCATCAAATCAGTGGCAAAACAATTGCTCGTTCCAGCCATAGCAATAAATTAAGATGCAAAACTATATCATTACTTGTGTCATCACAGTTCTAGTGCTTCATTACAGCACCGGGAGTTGATTTTTGTTTTTCTTCCGCTTGTTCTTCCCCTTCATCACTTGGTTCAATAACAGACAAGCTTCGCCTTCAATGTAAGATTTGGCATGTCAATTAGGGAGCACAAGTATAGTACTAAACTTAATTTTCTGATGAAAGTGGCAAAATACAGGCCAGCTGTTGTGAAATATCCTTATCTTACCTCAATGGGATATTACAGTGCACATACAGATTGGAAGTCTTGTCTCCATTTGTGCAGTTCACTAAAATCAAGCAACATTATCGTACAAGTAGCACAACATATGAAAGCACACTGCAGAATCATGTGAAAGAAGGCTAGTACGGACCTCTCATGATGCGGAATTCAAACAACTCACAAGAAGAAGATCTGAACCAAATTCGCCTTAACGGATAGGAAGTAAGATCTCCTCTTGTGCAGTTCCACTAAGATCAAGCAATCAAGCAACGTTGTCGGTGTGACATTTTGGTTGAACTGCACAAAACACTCTTAAAACAAAAGTGTTTTGTGCAGTGCAACAAAAGGTCACAATGGCAACGAGGTGAAGTAGATAACCCTGTTTACACAGAGGTACAAAGGAAAAAATTAGTGGTCAATAACGGTGGATGACACAGAAGCCAACAAAAAGAAGCATCTACCTTATCTAAATGGGAAAGAAAGCAAGACATTAGCATTTCTCAAACGGTGGCATTGATTAATATTAACATAGAGATTATATTAACAATAAAATTCATTAAACATGTAATTTGCTTTTAAATGTGACATTGCATCAATTTTCCAGCGGCATTATTAGAGGGTGTTTGTTTACAGGGACATTTTGATGTGGGGACTAAAAAAACTCCGTGTCAGTCCCATCTAAACCAAATAGGAGGGACTTTTAGGGACTAAAAGTTGGCATTTGGGACTAAAGAAAGAAGACCCCGAGGGAGTCTTTTTGGGACTTTTTCCAACAGTTGCCCCTGCCACGCATCACACCTTGTCTCTATTAGTTCATTACTAGGGGTAACATGGTCTTTTAGCATGTCATTTAATAACCTCTAGTCCATGTTTAGTCCCTGGAACCAAGCAGGTAGGGACTAGGGAGTTTTTAACCAAATAGGGCCTTAGATTAACAACAGCTAATGAGTTGCACGGGACAGTGGACGCACCAGCACCATGTGCATCTACCGATGTACTGTGGTCATGCACAGTCTGTTGCAACAAAGAACAAACAACCAAGGAGCATATTTGTGTTGGTCCCAGTTTTGTTATCTTTAGACACCTTTCCCTATGTGAGCACAGCAAATCTAGTCCTGCTCAAACTCTACAGCCCTGTCCCTTCCTTTCCTTTTTGAACTAGTACTTTCGCCCCTTCCTTTCCTCTTTGAACCACATCCTAGATTTATGTGATACAACTTTCCCCCATTCCTTTCCTCTTTGAACCACGTCCTAGATTCATGCTATACAACTTTTCCCCTTCATTTCCTCTTTGAACCACGTCCTAGATTCATGCTATATACAACTTTTCCCACTACTTTCCCCCACTCCTTTCCTCTTTGAACCACGTCCTAGATTCATGGCATACATGCAGCTAGAGCAATGCATGTGGAGTAAGTAAATTATACCTTAAGGTTCTTGGGGCGTGGTTCGGTGGGCGACGGGACGGCGGCGAAGAAGAAGGGGTCGGAGGCCCTCCCGCGCCGCCGCTGGGTGGAAAGTGAACAGCTGCGCCGGTAGTCCCTCGCCGGCGGCGACAGCGTTAAGCCTCCTTCCCTTCCCGGCGGACGGATCCTGCCGGCTCTTTGAGCAGCAGTGAGGGGAGAGAGAAGCCAACGAAGTCTTGTTTAGATCTGGAGAGGGCGAGAGAGTGTGAAGAGAGCAACTACAAGCACTGAGGCTCCAGCGGGAGAGGGCGAGAGAGTGTGAAGAGAGCAACTACAAGCGCTGAGGCTCCAGCGTGTATATATATACTGGAGAGAGTGTGTGAAGCGTGCAAACCCTAGAAAACATTTTGACCAGTCAAAGAATCCACCCGAGACCTCAAGTTTGATGAGCGAACAGGCTAACCAGCTACACAACCCTCCCGTTATGTTCAACGAGAGGGAAATAACCTTTTATACATTCCTGCATTCGTGTGACAAGCATGTCGTGTTTTTTTTGTGTGTGGGAGTCATTGGGATTTCAATCATAACCGTGTCATGTGGCTTTGGTGGTAAGACTATCCACAGTGGTGCAGAAATAATGCAGCCTTAGTCACCTTACCTCTCTCCACATAGTACGTTGGGTCCCACCAGTCAGAGGGTGAAACAAACAAATTAATAAGAAAAATTAAAAGCGTCAGTGGTGTATCTTACCTCACACATCTCGCTACTGCTCGGGAACACTGTCCAATTGATCCCTCTGTTCGCTCACATACTATTTTAAGTGAACCCTTCTTATAACATGCACATAAATTTTGGGCACTTGTATTGACTTAAGTCAGTGTGCCACCGTATCTCGTATACTTACTACTCCTCCGTCTAGGTGTAATAAGTCACGTTAAAAGGTGCAACGGGACCAAGGTGCGTGCGTGTGTGTGTGTGTGTGTGTGTGTGTGTGTGTGTGTGTTTAACAGCATGTGTGTGTTAGAGAGAGCGACAGATCGACCTACTCCTACAGAGAGATGTTGTGTAGTGTAGTACGATTTTAGCCGCGAGAGTATGTGCATCCTCTCGTTTCCGGGCGTGTCCGGTAGGGACATGTGGACAGCTGCCACGCCCACTCCTGACCAGCCTGGCCCACCCAAAGCCCCTCCATCGCCTGCGCGCGCTTCCCGCCCGAAACGGTCAGCGCCGCTCCAAAGAATCGGTGCCGCATTCATGCCCGGGCAGAGCGGACGCGACATCTCACTGGCGCAAGAGTGATGGTTGCTTCGTCCGTCCAACTTACTGCTGGTTCTATGTGATTTGACGGCTCATTGGTCTTTATTACTGAGGTGGTAGGACTGTTGGATGTCCCACGCTTTCGGCGAAAGGAGGTACTACTACTAGATTACAATTTTCTCCATTCTTACAGCGGAGGCGTGCAAGAGCAGTGAAAACACACAGGCTCAGTGATTACATGGCCCACCTCACACTATCACCGTGCGACACCTAAATCTTTACATAGTACTCCCTCCGTTCCTAAATATTACTAGATGAGTCCCCGCGCGTTGCCGCGGAACAGCGGTATATCTCTCTGCGCAAAATTATCGATTTCATAGAACTAAAAAAAACTCTATAACCGCATGAAAAATGTGGTAGCCAAACTAAATAAACTCCCATCATCAATTAGATCATCCCACGTAAGGAAAAAAGATCAGCCAACTCCTACTGCATAATGGGATTGTATTTTTCTTTTTGACATGTTAATGGGACTTAAAAGCTCACTTACATGCATGCTACCGGTGCATGCTTGCATGCAGACATGTTGATGTGATTTAAAACCCACTCACATGCATGTGCCACGATATTTCTGCATGCTTGCACGTGGCTTAGTGCGGAGCCTCTCCACATCTAGACCAGACGGCTATTATGGACTGATTTACTTCATCTAACGGCTACATCAATTTTGATGATGTGGCTCAAGGAGAGGATAGAGAATTCCTAGTAGTGGGGGCTAGCTATTACTAGTAGATAAGTCTTTGTAGAGATTCCACTACATACGGAACAAAATGAATGAATCTACACTTAAAATGCATCTATATACATCCGCATGTGGTTCATGGTGAAATCTCTACAAAGACTTATATTTAGGAACGGAGGAAGTACTAGTATAGTACGTACTGTAATTTATCAGCGAGATACATTTGTACAATGCTATGAAGCTTCCAGCTTCTGTTACATGTATCTTGCGTCCAAGGTTGCCCGTTGCAACATTTCATCAAATACAAAGGAGACTAACATGCATGCTATTGCATCTCAATGATTGACAGATCATAGCAAATATGTACTCCCTCTGTTCCAAAATAAGTGTCTCAACTTTGTGCAAACTTTAGTACAAAGTTGTACTACTACTAAAGTTGACACTTATTTTAGAACAGAGGCAGCTAAAGAAAAAAACGATCCATGCAGTCCCTAGCCCTTGAACCGTGAACCCTGACCAGGCTTCAATTTGCTGGCAACGTTCGAGCTTCCTAATAAATGAAGTTTGCAACCTTTTGACCATCGGATCATTTTGTGCAGTTTCACCAAAATCGAGATGAGCATCCCTGTGGCAAAGAAATTGAAGAAGCGTGATTGGAATAAGATTACTGGGACTAGTTGATGAGACATAAACTCATCACAAATACAGTACGTAGAAGCCAGTAGAGGTATGTGCAGGGCAAAGAAGTAGAGAAATATCCACAGGGAGTGATGTGGGCAGCTGGAGTAGTGGTGCAAGCCGGCTGTAAAGGGAGTTGTACCTGAGGGACGTAGCTCAACCTTGGGGAGGGCGGCGGGAGACGGCAACTGCCCACGTCACGGCAGTGAGCAAGGGACGAAGGCAACCTCACCGGCTTTGTGAGAGAGAACGGCGGGGACCCCTGATCGGGACGTGCCGACAATGGGTTTTCGCCGTCGGCGACGGCCACCGCATCTACACTAAGCATCCACCCCTTCCCCAAGCGGACGTGATCCGCCGGGATGTTAGAGATGTGGCCACAGTCGTTTTGTGCAAGAGAGTGTGAAGAGAGCAACCCCAGCAAGCAACCGTGTAGGCTGGCCCGTCCTGACTATGTATATAGTGGAGCGGTTTCCTTTTCTATCCATATGAACCTATCATATTGCGTACGTGCCACTAAACAAAAAAAACTTTATTTATAAATGACGCGGCACCTACTACTCGTTCCCCTATAACCTTGCGCTTGGAATCTCCAAAATATTAACCTTGCAATTGGCTCTTCGCCTCTTCGGGAAGTCGAGCAATAATGGTAGTGCAGTATATATCGTTCTGGCTATATGAGACCGAATGAATTGCTGCACGTCCACCACGTGGGCAAGGGTCAAGGGGCGAGGGATAGTGCTGCATACGGAGCAAAATGAGTGAATCTACACTCTAAAATACGTCTATATACATCAGTGTTTGGAGTATGTACTAGTAGTTCATATTGAAATCTACTAAAGGACATATATATTCCAAACAATATGATATAATCTCTATAACCAAGGTAGTAGGGACGAGGAGTAAACGGAGGGAGTAGTAAATTTTTCTCCTCGTCCTGCGAGCCACCGCGCGCATGGGCGAGGGAGCGGGCGTAAGGCAGAGCAAGCTTCACCTCATCCTGCGAGCCACCGCGCCCGTGGGCGGGGGAGACGGCGTACTAAGCAAGCTTCTCCTCATTCTGCGAGTTGACGGGACACATCAAAAGTACTCCAGTGTATAGAGCCTTGCCTCTAAGGTAGGCCCCACATGGTTTGCCTCTTTTTTAACATAACACATCAAGTCGCAATTTGTTTGTTCACCTGTGGTAGACGATCCTCCCTCCACCAAGTGGACAACCAGTACACGTGCCAAATTACCACGTAGGCTGCCTTTTTGTACAGAAATGAGCTCCACCGTGTACCCGCGCGGGCGTGGTTGGGAAAGAGACGGGAGTACGTGCGCTGTGCATGCACCTCTTCTCTTCGTGCACGTCCCCCACCTACGTGGGTGTGTGTGAGAGATACAAACCGCGTTCGTGAGTGTTTTTTGGGGTGGGGGTTGATTTCGTGAATTATTTGTGGGAATATGTGTCGATGACATCTCAAACAAAATTTTGCATGCAACGTGTGTGAAATGGAGGCCTATCCATATCATACATAAAGGGTCGAGCAATCCACGAGAAGAGAGGGAGGGGTCATAGCTATCGATAGAGTCGAAGAGAGGATCAAGTGGGTGGGTGCGAGATCGATGAAGAGAGCCATCGAAATTGTGTGTGTGTGCAAGTCAAAGATATAGGGCGACTGGCCTACCGGAACGTTAGAGGGCACATGTCAAGTTTGTGTGTGGCAGGGAGACATGACTAGAGCGCTTGATGTATCGGCGTGTGGGGGGGAGGGGCCGGGGGGAGGGGTAGGCAGAGGCCTAACTATAGAGGTAGAACGACTCGTATATGTGTTGAGAAGGAGAGACCCAGCAATGACTTGAGGGAGATCGATCGACATCCATACATAACTGAAGGACGGGAAATATGATGGGACAGAGAGAGAGGAGAGAGAGAGAGGGAGGGAGAGGGAGGGAGAGGGGTAGAGTGCTGGATGGGTGATGGAGTTGCTTCTCGAAGATGGTGGGAGAGGCCTACTAGACAAACTGAGGGTGGAACTGCAATGTTATCAATAAGAGTGGGGATGTGTTTCTGTGTGTGCCTGTGCGTGATAGATCTGTCGGGACGCATCCATGGATGATGAAGGGGAACCATGTGTTTGGTAAGCAAACCTAACTAGATCGGTAGATCAATTGTTGTTTGTCGGAGGAAGGGAGAGACACAACTAATGAGGTAGATCGATTGACGTGTGGGTAAAAATGAGTTATAAGGACCTAGCTAGCTATATGTATAGCAAGAGATCGGTCGGTGTACGTCCATTTGTTAGAGGCAAATAAGGCCCGGCGAGACGGATAGACAGAGAGAATGGAGCTAGGAGGTGGTGCGAGAGGCCCAACTACTAGCTAGATAGGGGGGGAGTGTGCGGTTGTGAGATCGATGAAAAGAGGGGCAAGAGTTTACACGTGTGTCTGGCCGTATGAGAGACACGAGGCAAGGACACATAAAGGAGGAGATTGAAGGTGTGTGTGTATGTTGTAGGCAGGCATCGCTGGAGAGGTTTATCGATCGGTGTGTGTCGGAAAGGAGTTGTGGAGACTCTGGGAGAACGACCTAAAGAGAAAAATCAATGTGCCTGGTGGATAGAATGCCGAGGGAGGGGGAGGGCGAGGAGGGCGTGTGCATGCACGAGAGAAAGTTAGTGGTAGCTACAAAGGTTAGAGGATTGTGTGGGTGTAAGAGACTAACAAAGATCCTAATTTGATATCATAGTGTTTTAAACATTGCATGCATGAATATAGCAGTGATACACGTGTTGTGCACATGTTATACCATAATGTGATAATGCATGGCGTTTGCAACTCACAGCTAAATGCCGAACAATCTAAACCATACTATACATCAAACAATCTCACATTTTATTTGAATTTGTGATAATGTGTGGCGTTTGCAGCTTACAACTAAATATCGAACAATCTAAACAATACTATATATCGAACATTCTCACATTTTATTTGAATTTGTGGTAATGTGTGGTGTTTGCAACTCACATCTAAATACTTGTAGGCGTAGGGGGCGGGGCACCATACATAATGTGATAAACACATTATACATATGAGACATGGTTTAGATTATGAAGATCTAGCTAGAGCTAGAAATGTAATGTGATTTGAAATCAAAATAAAGTGGATTCAAAAAATCTAGTTCAAGTTCATATAGTACACATAGTTCATATGTAACTCGAGACTAATCATGTGGTGTGCTATGAAGATAATACACAAATGATGGTTTAACTTGACAATAATGGTGATTGTAGATCTTATTAAAACAGAGAAACGAATTCAAATGCTTTGACTTCACAACAATCATTACTGTAGATCTTATTCAAATAGAGAAACGAATTCAAATTTAGTTCATATTGAAGCGGTAGTATATACGTTTGGAATGCACTAAAACGTTCATTTGAGTAGTAGGTTGCATGCATGATACACGTAGCGAAATATTTTAATTGAACATAACATGAATTCAAAGTTTTGAATGACATTTGTAGTGCGCATTGATTTGGTACAGTACACGTTAGGCTTGTCCGCAAGAGAGGTCGCACTCTTTCGTGTCTGCTTATGTTATGCATCGCTTAATATTACATGCTACTTTATCGTCCTGTTCACCGATTAGACTCTGAGTCAGCTCTAAACTAATGGTGAAACTTGAGTTTTTAAATGGTTGTGGGGTACATATCGGGGCCGCTATCAATAGTATCTATCTACTATCTGGTTAATCTCCGGTGTCTACTATGAGTTTCATGTTGGGTGGGAAACAAACAGTAAAGAAGCCATTATCTGTATTTTTTAACTGAAGCCATTATCTGCCTGCTATTATTGGTTTTGGGTCTATCCACAGGTTGCTACCATCACTCTGGATTTTTGCATGCACTCCTTACATAATCTCACTATGTTTTATTCCTATGCATGACAGTTATTGTAAACAATGGAATTGAACATGTAGAGCAAAAGAGACGAGCCTTGCGTGGCAAAAAAATTTCATGCAGACGTCGCTCCATGGTAGGCGCAAAGGCAGCCCCCCTCCACGCATTTCGGATTGTAATCGAGAGGAAGATATCTGTTCTGAGGGGGATTCAGAAGGAGAGGACAACTCCTATTTACCCCCTGAGGTCTTCACTCTAACTTGGCATGCTGATGTTGGTTATATCATGCATATGGTGTCTTGCATTGCTTACTTTATACATCAAATATGTCATCTGCTTAGTTTAGACATCCTTTGTGCGAATGCCATCTGTTTAGTTTATTCATCGTTTATGTGAATTATGCAACGCCATCTTGTTTAGCCAGGCATCATATATGTGAATTTGGCAATGCCATCCTGCTTAGTCAGTCATCTTATATGTAAATTATATCAGGCCATCCTTTTTTTGTTACATATTACATTTGTCAACAATGTTAGTACATTCAACTGCTCTTCGTGTGCATCAGCCATTTGACACGGTGATGGCAAATTCTGGAGTGAAACCAAGGTCTTCAGAGCAGACTATGCTATCTGACGAAGCGCATATCTCGCTGGTTATGGATAGCTCCTCAGAGGAGGATTCAGAGACAAATGACCAGTCCTATTTCCCCCCCGCCCCCGAGGTGTATGCTCTAACTTGGCAGGGTTATGTTGCTCATATCGTGCGTATGGTGTCTGGCATTGGTATGTCATTTGATTAGTTTAGACATGCTTTGTGTGAATGCCACCTATTCAGTGTCTAATTACCATATATGTGAATTATGCATTGCCATCTTGTTGCAAGACATTATATATGTGAATTATACAATGCTATCTTGTTGCAAAGGCATTATATATGTGAATTATGCAATGCCATGCTGTTTAGCCAATCATCATGTATGTGAATTATATCATGCTATCTTTTTTTGTATTACGTGTTCCATTTGTCGACAACGTTTGTATATTCAACTACTCTTCCTGTGCATCAGCCATTTGAAGCGGTGATGGAAGTATCTGGAGTGAAAACAAGGTATTCAGAGCAGACAATGCTACCTGCTGAAGCAGACATCTTGCTGGTTACAGAGAGCTCCTTGTAGGAGGATTCAGAGACTGATGACCAGTCCTATTTCCCCCCTGAGGTCTATGCTCAAACTTGGCAGGGTTATACTACCCATGTCATGCATGTTGTCTTGCATTGCTTAGGTTTTACATCATATATGGATTGCCATCTGCTTACTTGCTTACTATATAAATCATATATTTGAATTATATCATGCCATCATGTTTACTTAGTACATACACATCATCTATCTGAATTATGGCATGGCAACCCATTTAATAAAGACAGCATATAGTTATATCATCTCATCTTGTTTAGTGTTTACAGTCATCATATTTTGAATTATGGCATTCTATCCGTGAATGTATGTGAATTATGGCATGCCAACCTATTTAATAAACACATTATATAGTTATGTCATGTCATCCTGTTTACATAGTCCCATATTTTGAACTATGTCTTTCCATCTTTTTAGTTAGCCATCATAATGTGAAATTGTGTCATGCTATCCTGTTTAGTTAGCCATCATATATGTGAAATTGTGTCATGCTATCCTGTTTCGTTAGACAACATAAATATGAATTATTTCATGCCCTCTTTTCTTCCCCACTATCCATTGCACCTGTCTATCATACAATGTCTATACTTTCAATTACTTTTCTTGTTTATCAGCCATTTGAATTGGAGAGCGTGATGGCAGTATCTAAGGGAGTAACAACACGGTCTTCAGAAAAGATAGTGCTACCAGTTGATGCAGATAGAACCACGGTTGTACTTGCCCAAGGACCAGATCCACCACACATAACCCAGACTCTCGCAGATTGTACCCCTACCCAGTTGGACAGAAAACCAGCTACACCCCTTCTAACCCCAACCCCGGCAGATAGTAACCCAGTTCCAGTTGACATAGCACCGTCTCCACCACAGAGCACCCAAACACGAGCAGTTAGTAAGGGAACTGCACTGCCCAAAGCACGAGGACCACCACTCTGAATCCCAACTCAACGCTTAAAGGAGAAGAAGATTTGTTCTCAGGTCAGGTTCTGTAGCTATGGTTCATACTCCTTTGCTCTTGCATTACTGTATTTACTCATACCAACTATTTTCAAATTTGAAGGATGGAATTGAAACTCCAATGGTGCAACAGGTATGTTTTAAACCTGTTTCTTTAACTGGTTTGCTGTTGTAACCTGCTCTATGTTGATTTCAGTTTCAATTGAATAAACAGTTATGTTATCATGTCATGCACATTACAAGTGTTGTTATTGCTCTATAAATACCCACACTTATATTCTGTCTATCCTGCTTTGTCTTGAACAAATATTATTTGAACTGTGTCTCTATCTTGATTTGGCAACAAAAACTAGAATGATATGGACCATAAAGTGACCATGGTACATAGATATATGTTTGTTTCATGTTGTTATCCTGTCCACTTAACTACTGAACTCATTTACCAAAATGAGTTTCATATACAACATGGTAAACATGTGATGTGTCTGCTTGTTTCTCTTTTAGAATGCGGACAAAATATTGGAGAACAGTACCGCGTTATCCAATGATAAAGGATGTAATGCAGATAAGGTTCAAGATAGTGAGACATCCCTGTTGGTCTCTAAGAAAGCTGATAAAAACTATCTTGACGACAGTGAGGGAACCCAAAAGTCATGTCTTGATGTAGTGTTCGAGTTACTGGCCACTACTGCTGGCACAAGCTCTTCGAACTCGCTGTCTGAATCAGTTCGTCTTCTTGAGTCTCAACTTCAAGTTGAAAGACATCGATTAGATGTGCTGCGACAGGAAGCTGAAGGACTGAGGAAGTCCCTGCAGAATTCAGATGCATATTTTCTGGTGCAACAGCAAGCGCTGGAGGATTTAAGCGCCAAACAAGAGAAAGTTAATAAGCTTGCTAAGCATCTTGCCAGCATTATGGGTACCCAGGATATTGTTTCTTGAGATCTTCTGAAGTGGTTTCAGTTCTGGATTTGTTTTGCTGCGGCGTTTATTTGTGCTGGTCGCCAACTGACAACCAGTGTATATGATATGCTGCTTTGTTCCCTATATTTGCACTGGTGGCGAACTTTGATGCCCAGTGGATGTAATATGTGTAATAGTCGTGATAGCCTAGCGTTAGTTGCTTGCTTATTTATTTCCTTGTTGTCTTGTTTATTTGTTTGCTTGTAGTCATTGCAGTTCTTTTTCCGCGGTTAGCTAGTGGCTGCAATAACCTATTTTTTAAAACTAGGCCACAATAACCATGGGCTAATATTTACTGTAGTGACACTGGGCCTCCTACTGGCCGTAGAAACAGTGGGCCTTCTACGGGCTGTAGAAACAATGGGCCTTCTACGGGCCGTAGAAACAATGGGCCTTCTGTGGGCCGTATCATCAATGGGCCTTATACGGGCCGTATGATCGATTGGCAAAACATGGGCCAAACAGACCGCATTATGGTCGTAAACGGGCTAGAGTTGGAATCGTCCGTTCATGGGCCGACCATAACGGTCCGTCGTTAATAGGCCGTATTTGATGACACTATGAAAACGGCCCAACGTATTAACGGACCACAAACGGGTCGACTGTAACCACGGGCTGAATTTGGCCCACAAGTAGAAAATTACAGTAACGGGCCGTAAGTAAACGAATGCTGGAAATGAGCCCAAGAATAAATGGGCTCTGAGAAGGCCGAAAGATAACATGGGCTAGGAACGGCCCAACGGAATAACGGGCCGTTAATGGGTATAAAGTGATACACTGTTCATTACGGGCCAGTTTCACCACGGGCCGTTAATGGGTGTAAAGTGATACACTGTTCATTACGGGCCAGTTTCACCACGGACCGTTAATAGGCCAAGAGTTACATAGGGCCTCATATGGGCCGAAAGACGTCATGGGCCATACATGGGCCAGAAGTGAAAACGGGCTGGAATCATATTGGATGGCCCAGATGACGCTACTGGGCCTAATTCGAATAGGGCGTAACGGGCCTTGGGTTAGCGGGCTGTAAATGGGCTATATGCGAACAGGCCGCTAACAGGCTTTCCATGGGCCGGCCCACCACCTTTTGACCAAGTCAAACGGGCCGGCCTTTTCACAGGAATGGGCCTCTGTTGGGCCGTGCCACGTGTCGACGTATCATAGGCGCCTTCTGTCCAATGAGTGGATGACATCTGTCCCAACGATGAGCCGACACGTGTTTCCTCCAGCCAATGATGATTCTACACGTGGAAAATCCCCATTGGTCGGGGCTGTTAACGGGTTATCGGATCCAAAACCCGACCCGATAGCTCAACGGCGTTCCGTTATGGTGGATGCCACGTGTCGGTCACCCTTGACGAAAGCACTTCTGTGACGCGCGATTTATCGTCATGGAAGTGGACACTTCCGTGATGATAATTTTGGTAATGTCATGGAACACTTCTACGACAGCACAGGTATGACTATCTTGATTCGGTCATAAATTTTTCATGGATGTACATGCATGAAAAAAACGCGACCTACTGTGACAAACACGTATCATCACAGAAGTGTATTTTTTGTAGTGATAAGAAGAATCACCCCAATCATGATCGTTGCAACAAATAGTAGTCATAGAAAAACTCGCATCCCCAAGCTTAGGGTTTTGCATATTATTAGCACAATTGACATTAATAGAATTTATAATAACATCATTGCAATCATGCTTTTTATTCGAAGATCTATCGTGAATCACTTCATAAAGTACTTCATCACAATTTCCAGATTCACAGATTTCAAGCAAAACCTCATAAAGATAATCTAGTGCACACAGCTCACTAGCAATTGGTTCATCATAATTGGATCTCTTAAAAAGATTAGCAAGGGGATGAGGATCCATATCAATAGATTTTTAGCAAGCGAAGATGCAAGCACACAGAAGGCACATGGCAACACAAGCAAACAAAAAAGACGAACGGAAGAGGGGCGAAGAAAACGGCAAAGGTGAAGTGGGGGAGAGGAAAATGAGAGGCAAATGGCAAATAATGTAATGCGAGGGATAAGAGTTTGTGATGGGTACTTGGTATGTCTTGACTTGTGCGTAGACTCCCCGGCAACGGCGCCAGAAATCCTTCTTGCTACCTCTTGAGCACGGCGTTGGTTTTCCCTTGAAGAGGAAAGGGTGATGCAGCAAAGTAGCGTAATTATTTCCCTCAGTTTTTGAGAACCAAGGTATCAATCCAGTAGGAGGCCACACGCAAGTCCCTCGTACCTACACAAACAAATAAGAACCTTGCAACCAACGCGATAAAGGGGTTGTCAATCCCTTCACGGCCACTTGCAAAAGTGAGATCTGATAGAGATGATAAGATAATATTTTTGGTATTTTTATGATGAAGACTAAAAGTAAAGATTGCAAAGTAAAAATAGATTGGAAACTTATATGATGGAAAATAGACCTGGGGGCCATAGGTTTCACTAGTGGCTTCTCTCAAGATAGCATAAGTATTACGGTGGGTGAACAAATTACTGTCGAGCAATTGATAGAAAAGTGCATAATTATGACAATATCTAGGCATGATCATGTATATAGGCATCACGTCCGCGACAAGTAGACCAAACCGATTCTGCATCTACTACTATTACTCCACACATCGACCGCTATCCAGCATGCATCTAGAGTATTAAGTTCATAAGAACAGAGTAACGCATTAGGCAAGATGACATGATGTAGAGGGATAAACTCAAGCAATATGATATAAACCCCATCTTTTTATCCTCGATGGCAACAATACAATACGTGTCGTTTCCCCTTCTGTCACTGGGATCGAGCAACGCAAGATTGAACCCAAAGCTAAGCACTTCTCCCATTGCAAGAAAGATCAATCTAGTAGGCCAAACCAAACTGATAATTCGAAAAGACTTGCAAAGATAACAAATCATACATAAAAGAATTCAGAGGAGATTCAAATATTGTTCATAGATAATCTTGATCATAAACCCACAATTCATCGGATCTCGACAAACACACCGCAAAAAGAGTTACATCGAATAGATCTCCAAGAAGATCGAGGAGAACTTTGTATTGAGATCCAAAGAGAGAGAGAAGCCATCTAGCTAATAACTATGGACCCGAAGGTCTGTGGTAAACTACTCACACATCATCGGAGAGGCTATGGTGTTGATGTAGAAGCCCTCCGTGATCGATTCCCCCTCCGGCAGAGCGCCGGAAAAGGCCCCAAGATGGGATCTCACGGGTACAGAAGGTTGCGGCGGTGGAAATAGGGTTTTGTGGTGCTCCTGGTTGGTTTCGGGGTATATGGGTATATATAGGAGGAAGAAGTAGGTCGGAGGAGCTGCGAGGGGCCCACGAGGGTGGGGGCGCGCCTCCTGCTTCGTGGCCTCCTCGTTGATTTCTTGACGTCTACTCCAAGTCCTCTGGATCACGTTTGTTCCAAAAATCACTCTCCCGAAGGTTTCATTCCGTTTGGACTCCGTTTGATATTCCTTTTCTGTGAAACACTGAAATAGGCAAAAAAAACAACAATTTGCACTAGGCCTTGGGTTAGTAGGTTAGTCCCAAAAATAATATAAAAGTGTATAATAAAGCCCATTAAACATCCAAACCAGATAATATAATAGCATGGAACAATCAAAAATTATAGATATGTTGGAGACGTATCAGATCCCATGCCGATCCCCGTGTCAGCGCATCTGTCCCTGACAGCCCGCGATCCCAGGAGGATCGCTCTCCCCTGCATGCGTCTCCTCCTGCGCGGGTGGCCAACCGGGTGGACCCCGCCTGTCCCAACGTGCGATTGGACGAGGTCGCCAGCCCAGGCGCGGGTGCACACGCACGCCTGGCCGACAGGCCCCACCGGGTGGAGCCGCTAGCCCAGGTGCGGGCGAGCGCTTATCACCGCGCGCGGGCGAGCACTTATCATCGCGCGCAACTTATCACCGCGCGCCACTTGTTCGCGGGACGACGCGGCGGGTGCGGCTGGCGACTGGGGGACATCTGAGGCGTCGGGGTCAGCAGCAGGTGCAGCATCCTTCTTGGATCTGGCGTCGGGATCTTCTGTGGATGACCCTGTGCCTACTGCTCCTAGATCTTCTGTGCCTACATCAGTAGCTCTATCTCCGCCAAAGAGTATCGTCAAAGCCAAAGAGTATACTGATGGTACGGTACGATATGACAGAGTCAAACGTGCTTTTCTTACTAGTGTTGGTGAACCAAATAATTTGCATGATGCTCTAGCTCATAAAGATTGGAAGGAGGCTATGGATAATGAATATGATGCACTCATGAAAAATAGAACTTGGCACTTAGTACCTTCAAGGCAAGGTAGCAATGTTATAGACTGCAAATGGGTATATAAGATAAAAGGAAATCTGATGGAAGTATAGACAGATACAAGGCTAGACTAGTTGCCAAAGGTTTTAAGAAGTGATTTGGTATTGATTATGAAGATACCTTTAGTCCTGTTGTTAAGGCAGCTACTATTTGACTTGTATTGTCTATTGCTATTTCCAGAGGCTAGAGCTTACGTCAGCTAGATGTTCAGAACACGTTTCTTCATGGTGTTCTTGAGGAAGAAGTGTTCATGTGGCAGCCACCTGGATATGAGAATCAAAGCACACCACATTATGTTTGTAAGTTGGATAAAGCTTTGTATGGTCTGAAACAAGCCCCAAGAGCTTAGTACTCAAGGTTGAGCATGCAGTTGCAACAACTTGGATTTACACCATCTAAAGCTGATACTTCATTGTTCTTTTATTATAAAGATAACATCACTATATTTGTGGTTGTTTATGTTGATGATATAATTGTTGCAAGCTCAAGTTTAGATGCTACCACTTGTTTGCTTAAAGATCTAAAGTTGGAGTTTGCTCTCAAAGACATGGGAGATCTCCACTACTTTCTTGGCATAGAGGTCAAACCGGTCAAGGATGGTATACTTCTTACGCAGGAAAAGTACACTACTGATATACTTAGAAGAGTAGGACTAAACAATTGCAAACCAGTGAGTGCACCAATTTCAACTTCTGAAAAACTTACAATTGAGAGTGGAGAAGCACTTGGACCAGAGGATGCAACTAATTACAGAAGTGTTGTGGGTGCTTACAATATCTGACTCTTACACGTCCTGATATTCTCTTACTCTATGAATAAGGTATGTCAGTATTTACATGCACCTAGAACAACTCACTGGACTGCAGTCAAGAGGATTTTAAGGTACCTTAAGTTTTCAAAAGGACTTGGACTTCAGATTACCAAGTCTCCATCTCTACTTGTTACTGCCTATTCTGATGCAGACTGAGCAGGGTGTGCTGATGATAGAAGATCTACAGGTGGTTTTGCTGTGTTTCTGGGACTAATCTGATATCATGGAGTGCTAGAAAATAGGCTACTGTCTCAAGGTCAAGTACAGATGTTGAATATAAAGCTTTGCCAAATGCTACAGCAGAAGTAATGTGGATACATACATTGCTCTATGAACTTGGAATCAAGGCTCCACAAGCTGCTAGATTATGGTGTGATAATATTGGTGCAACCTATCTTTCAGCTAATCCTATTTTTCATGCACGCACCAAACATATTGAAGTTGATTTCCACTTTGTCAGAGAAAGGGTAGCTCGAAAGCTACTTGATATTCAGTTTATACCTACTAGGGATCAACTTGCTGATGGCTTCACAAAACCTCTCACTATGAGAAGGTTGGATGAGTTCAAGTACAATCTTAACCTTGCGAAAGTTTCTTGAGGTTTAGATTGAGGGGGAGTGTTAGAAGATATTGTATAGAGATAGGAAAGGTGTTTAAACTTGTGTCTTCTTTCTATCTCTTCTTCTGTTCTGACTCCTCCAACCAACTCCCCTGTAACGATCGATCTCTATCGATCTCTTCTTGTAAGCCACAGCACATGTGATATATGTACAAACCACGGCCCGAGCAAAGGGTTCAACGCTTCCATCGACATTTTACACACGGAGCACAATATCCCCTCATAGATTTATTTTTCTTTCTGGGTATCGCCATTTATGCAAATAAAAGTATTAAGCTTATTATTTTGATATTTTGGTATTTTTCTAATAATGGATCCTGAAGCTCTTGTGGAAAACGTTGAATATAATCCGGAAAATAAGTCTTCCTAGAAGGAGTTGAACCCTTGTCAGTAATAGGAAGTATCTACAATAACAACACCTTAGAACAGTTATGAAACAAATACTCTACACTTCACTACCCAGCCACAGTGCGAGAAAATACTTGATGACCTGTAAGCCACACATGGTTGTGTAGAACTTCCATGTAACTATCCTAAAATAGTTATCGTCCCAACTAAGAGCGGAGGAGAGTACTTATGAGCAACATTTCTTTCACACACAAGTTGTCATAGATCTTATGTGAAGTAACTCCTTGTGATTCTGTAGAAGCTATTAGTGTTCCAAGAGTCAAATAAACCAGAGTAGTGAATATTATGAGATGGTTGCAGCGAGAATAATAACGACTTGGAAGCAAAGAGCATAAAGTAAAGACCGGAATAAAAGTGTTTTCCCACAGTTGAGAAATTAGGTGCAGAGAGATTTCAGATCATGGTATACCTCAAGTGTGCCACTTCAAATGGTAATCCCAGTTACCTTGCATCGTGAGTTTAATATTTCATTGGTTGTTCTGCAGGCGGATCACCCTAGAGTTATGGAACTCCTCCTCGTGGGATTGTATTCCACACTATGGTCCTGCTTTGACGTTGCCACAACATGGTCGTCTTCATAATTAAGGTAGTTAAACTGGAACCATGCATTACGTTCGGTAGATAATCGTCATCTCATATTGTCTTTGGCCCTCATAAATGTCTACACCTGTCATGTCGGAGGGTGCAAACTCTCTAAACAATATGTGTTACCTGTTTAGGTCTTTAGATCATGTTGTCTGGGCCCTTAAATTGGACAACACACATAGCGTTCATCATAGTATAACAACTTACTAGACAAAAAATAAGACTACAAATACGAATGCCAACATATAAGATAGGCACAAATGAATCTTACCATTCACCTACATGCATCTCCCATGCATGCCTGGGGAATTGCTCACACATCGGAAGGGAATAACCAATCATCATAGAGAATAAATCCATGAAAATCATATCGATAATACCGTAAAGATCCACAGTAAGACGAATGATTAAACAAGTCTCAATCTTCAGATGAGTATGAATAGAGTTATATACACCAATCTTACAACTTGGAATTCCTCTTACAATGGCAATGATGAAATAAAAATGAGTATGGAGGTGGATGAACAAAACTAGAAGGATCTTCGGTGTGGTTCTTCTTCTCTGGATCTCTTCTCTCTCTGGATGCATTAACGAATTCCTGGATTTATTTCGGGCTTACATTATACTCCCTCCGTATCAAATACAAGACGGTTTTTGACATTGTAATGGCGTCAAAAAAAGCATCTTATCAAGTGTCCCGTCTGTACCTCGCCAGTTATCTGTCATCATTTGATCAAGCGAATAAGAAGAGTGTCCAAGAAATCTTCAAGTGCAAGGCCCCTTTGTTCGTTCCTCCGGTGCCTCGCGAACCAAACCCGGTTATATACAAACCATGGCCCAATCCTCCTCAAGGTTGGGTAGCGTTGTCGGTCGCCGGCAACTTCGTCAAGGACACTGGAGAGGCTAGTGCAGGCATGGTCTTGAGGAATACAGACGGTTCAGTTATATTCTCAACATGTAGATACTTATTCGAGTGCACATACGTCCTTGAAGCTGAGATAAGTGCAGTCTTGGAAGGTCTCTCTCTGAGTATGGAGCGATCTAATCGTCCCGTTGTTATTCATTCAGAATCGTCGGTCGCCATTGCTGCCCTGACAGATGATTCACTTAATCGCTCTGCCTATGGACATTTGATGATAGAGATAAAGAAGCTCCTCGAGTTGCGTGGGTATGTTCCGCTGAAAATTAGTCCAAATCAAATAGAGTTGTACCATGTTCCCGACAATGTGGAGAGTTTTGTATTAGCGGACTGTAACACTATTTCAAAGGAATAAATACCCACTATTTCCCGAAAAAAAAAACATCTTATGTTTTGACAAATCAAAAAGAATGGGCGTTTCTCACCCAAGCTGCTGCAGAAGCAGAGGGGGTGGCGAATTGGAGCAGACAGCCGGGTCAAAACTCAAAAGAAGAAAAGGAGAAGACCACAGGGCAGTCGCTTCGCTGGAACCAGTCCACGGCAGTCCTCCGGCACCGCAACCAAAAGCCACACGCAGAATGCTCCGCCGCCTCTCCGGCGCCGCCGCGGGCGGGCTCCGCCGCTCCCTCTCCTCGTCCTCGGCCGCCTCGCGGCCCCCGTGGGCCCTCGTCCAGCTCACCAACGTCGACAAGTCGGGGGCGCCGGCGCCGGGCGCGACCCTGCACCTCGACGCGCCCCCGTTCGTCACCGGCCTCACCGTCCCCGCCCACTTCATCCACCCGCGGCCCCTACCCGACCCCGCCACCGGCGTGTAGGGCTCCGTCCCGGGCCACGTCGCCGCCGCCAGCAGCCACGGCCTCCTCCTCGTGCGCTTCTGGGAGTCCCGCTTCCAGTTCGACGTCCCCGCCACCGGCGAGTCGATGCTCTGCGCGATCCGCGACATGTCCTTCTTCACCGGCATGGACATCAACCCGGAGGTCACGCGCTTCGTCCTCAACCCGCTCAGCGGCGAGCTCTACCGCCTCCCGGACCTCGACGGCACCAAGAGGACCACCATGTACCAGCACCTCGGCCTCCTCACCCAGTCCGAGGGCGGGCACGGCCCCCCTGACAAGTATGCCGTAGCCGAGATGTTTACCATCGGCGGCAGGGAGGAGGAGGAGGGATTCGTCTTGCGGCGGTTTCTCTCGGAGACGGGGAAGTGGGAAAAAATGGTGGGCTTGCCGTCCCCATTGCCTGCCGGTCGGCGGATGCACATCGACAGCGCCGTGGTGCCCTTCGGCGACCGCTTGTGGTGGATCGACGAGAGCTGGGGTGCCATCTCCGTGGACCCGCTCAGCGAGAGGCCGGAGCTCCGGTTCGTGGAGCTGCCCAGAGGGAGCGTGCTGCCTGACCTCGAAGGCGTGGTGTTCATGAGGAAACTCGAGCGCTACCGGCGCATGGGGGAAAGCGAGGGGAAGCTGCGCTACATCGAGGTGTCCAAACAGAAGCCCTACGTGGTCAGCTCCTTCTCCCTCGACGACGGTGGCAGCTCCTGGACGCTGGACCACGAGGTGGCGTTTACCACAATTTGGGATGATGAACCCTTGAAGGAGATGCCGGCAATTGGCGCAATTGACCCACTGAACAGCCATGTTGTGTACCTTGTGTGCGGCAACCAGCTTCTTGGCGTGGACATGGAGAAGGAGAGGATAACAGGGAGCTCTCGTCTAGCTATACCCAGTGTCCCCATCCTACCATGTGTCCTCCCGACGTGGCTTGAATCAAGCCAGATTCCCTCTGCAGGTACTAACACTCTCATCTCCTTGATCAGTTGTTTGATTGACCTATGGAAGTGGTGAAGATGAGTATACTCTGCAATTGTTAAATTAGGCGCCTTTCACCGTATCTTCTGAAATATTATGTGCTTGCAGTCCTCTCCTCTGTATACAAATTGTGCTAGAATTTGGGATTAAATTGAGATGTTTTTGAGGAACTGTAATGCTCCCTTTCTCTTGTGGTCAACTACAACTAGATATAAGAGGAGAAGTGCATTCAAGCTAGGAAGAATAGAGTATCCTATACAATTGTCAGATTGGGCACATTTTGTTTTAACACATCTTCTGAAATTGTGTGCTTGGAAGCTCATGTAGGGTCCTCTGCATATAAATTCTACGTACTATAATTTGTTATAAATTGGGTGAATTCGAGGAACAATATTGATTGTAGCCTTTCTATTGTGGTCCACCATTGCCAAATAGAAAGGAACATAGCCGTAAAAAATAAATAAGAAGGGAGAAGTGCAACCAAGATAGTGAAAGGCTGAATCTGTTCTAGCATGTTCATTTGTACCTTCTTATTTTGCTGCCTTTTAAACCTCATCAGAATGGGCCAAGCTCATCCTAGTGGCAGGCACAGCTCATGCCACTTGTGACTGCTTATTTTTATTACATTTATTGGTTTTTTTGTGACTGCTCGGCTGTGTGCATCCAAGGACGCAGAGGCCAGGAGGTTTGAACTTCCTCTTCAATAAAAATATGGAGAAAATATCAGCCTATTAACTTGTGTTGGTAGGTAAAGGTTTCCCTGATACTTCAGTGAGTTGTCATACCTGCTGCATCCTATACCAATGATTTCATTATGTTTTGCTCAGTATCTGAATCATGTCGATGTTTAAATATTTAAAACATATTCCCTCCGTCCCAAAATAACAGTCTCAACTTTATACTAACTTTAGTACAAAATAGCAGATGCCCAGATTTTTTGGTTATGATGAGCCATCTTCATTCATTATGGTGCAATGTTATCAGCAGCTGATCTTTGCTAAACTGTTCCAAAGATTATGGTGAACCCTCTTGCTTCATTTATTGTCGCAACAGAAAATAAACAAAGCATAGTGCAGCTTTCATATGGCATCTCATTTTTGTAACTGTACCAAAACAATGTGGATGGGAATGTGCTTGTGCTGTTATTTATGTCTGAACTCATGTTTCTGTCTACTTGTACGGTTGTACTTAAATGGAGCTCAAGAAGAAAATGGTGGGAAAAAACAGCTGTTTTCATGTCACTCATTCCCTCCATAGGAGAGATGTCCCTAGTGTTTAAACAGTTTTCAATATTACTGCAAAGAGATGGGCGAGACTCATGTTTACAATTTGCTTTGCAGGTATCTCTAAATTGTCATATCAGAGTTGTTTTGGAGGCGTAGGGTGGTAGTTTCCTGACATGTCATTTTGGGGACTGCTGTGAGACCCATGTTTACAACTTGCTCAACCACACTTTGGGCAAAATCTGATGGATGTTTTACATATTTTTGGCTTTGTTTTACATGGCTCAGTGTTATGTCCTTCTAACTTTGGATGGATCAGTAGTAGTATCTTTTAGAGGGTGAAGCTATAACTGTTAGTGTGTTGGCTTAGAATGTTCTGGTGTCTTGTTCTCATCAGCTATTACCTTCCATTGCGGAACCTGGACTCCTGGAGTTTAGCTTAAACGCTGGCATTGTGAATTTGTGATGGCGAGATGAACTTGTATTTTGGAGAGGTTTATTGAGCTGCTTGAGGTGTTGCAGATCTTGGAAAGTTGGAATCCTCGCGTGCTATATATGCAATGGATAACTCAGAGCTGTATGCTTGCTCCGTGCCAGTTTTCTCCCCTTCATTTAAGAAACTGCGAGTTTTGAGCTGTAAAGATGGTAAAGCTACTGCTCTTGCGTGGGCACAAACTGTCCATTTTACTGCTCTTGCTCCTACGTGACTTCATCAGTTTTGTCATTTTATTTGTCAACTACTCCCTCCGTTCCAAAATAGATGACTCAATATTATATTAAAGTTAGTATAAAATTGAGTCATCTATTTTGAAACGAGTGAGTACTTCAAATGCTTTGCTCGATGACCAGCTAGGCTGCAATGTCTAGCCCCATACCAAGCCCGAGCGCCATCGTCAACACGAATAAGATGGAGCACATAGGAAAACAAAGTGCATGTTCGGTAGCCCTCCCCTGATCATCGTCTCTCAATGCGTTTCTCGCTATTGGTGCTGGCCTGGAACATACCATGGGATGACACGTGAGAAACAGATGCTACAACATTCGACGACGACACCTTTCTCATCTCAGTTTTTTTCTTTTTCTGAATAGTTGGAGCAACTTCAAAAGGCCGGCCTATTTCGTTCGCCTGCGTCCGTTTGGATCGACGCGGACAAAAGTGGCGGTCCAATGCGCCGACCCAAATCCAAATGATGTCTGCATCGCGTCCGCACCGACGCATTTGCGGCCCAAATTTGCGCCCCAAATGCGTCGGTGCGGACGCCGAACGGACGCTACGCGCGCCTTCTCACTGTCCGCCGCGTCCCCACATGGCGGTCGTCCAACTACCCGCTGCCCACGCGGTCAGCTTAATTTATGACCACGGGACCACACGTCAGCAACGGCGCTCGTCCTTTTTTAAGCCGACCATGCAGCGTGGTCGTCCTCATCCAAACTCGCCGTCCACATCTAGCAAGCCTTGCTCCCCCGTCGCCGGCAAACCCTAGCCACCACAACCACAGCGAGATGGGGCTCTTCTCCGGCGCCAGCAGCAGCAAGGCCAAGGGCAAGGCCCCCGCCACCCCTTTCCCCTCAGAGTTCCTCCCGCCTCCGCCGGCGCCGGCGCCTCGCCGGCAGAGGCAACGCATGAACGTGCCAGTGCAACAGGCGGAGTGGCACTGGCAGCACAGCGTGCCTCTGCCGTACCCCGACGCCACCCTGCCGCACGACTGGCATCTGGATCCGGATAGGATCCCAATGCCGTCGGCGCCACAGACGGCTAGGGCTCACGCGGAGGAGGTGCGGCGCCGGCGGACGCTGCTGATGCCGGAGCAGCGCCGCGACGCCGCCTACGCATCCGACTCGCCCAACTCGGCGAGGTGGTTCGCCTTCGAGCACGAGGAGGCGAGGCGACGGGGCGTGCGTGAGGTCGACCGGAGCGTGCCGCCGCCGCTGCTCGTCGTCTGCGAGGAGGACCAGGCGGCGGAGGACGCCTACCAGGCGGCCCTTGCGGCCGTCTACCGGGAGAGCGAGGAGGACGAGCGGCGCAGGGCGGAGGCGGCGGAGGAAGAGGAGGCTCGGTACGAGGCGGCAATGGCGCACGCACTTGCCCTCTCCGTGGCGGGCGACTGCGTGGTGCCGCCGGTGGCCCCGCCGTCCCCTCCCCGATGCCGCGTCAAGCCGGAGCCGCAGCCGCAGCCGTCCCCCATCGAGCGCTACTCCTGGACGGGAGTAGTGCGCGAGTGGGTACGCGCGCCGCCGGTCTGGGTGGGGGCGACGTCGGCGCAGGAGGCGGCGTACCTCGAGCACTGGCGCCAGATCCGGGTGGCCGAGGAGCGCCGCGACGGCGAGTACCTCGACATGCTCGAGCGCGAACTCGAGGAGGAGCAGCACGAGGCCGAGGAGGAGGCGCGCCAGGCCGCGGCTGCACAGGCGGCCGCACAGCCCCCGCGCCGGCACAGCCTGCGCCCGACATGAACGCGCTCTGGAACACGACGTTTCCCTGGGCCGGGCCGGCGCCGACGCTCATCGATCTCACGGACCCCGAGGACGACGCCGCCGCCGCCTAGGGCAGCGCGCCACCTCGTAGTTTAGGTTGTTGTTATTTTTTTAAATGAAAATGTGGACGCGGGGACTCTCGCCGGCCTTCGTGGCCGGCTTTATTATTTAATTAATGTTGTTTTTCTTTTTTAATATGCATGCGTTATTTATTTTTCTAGCGCCGTCAAAATGGGTCGGGCCAGCGTAGGGCGCATGCGCGGACCCAAACGCGGAGGCGGACATCCGTGTCCGCCTGGCGGACCCAAACGGATAAAAACACCATCCGTTTAGGTTGGCCCGTTGGAGTTGCTCTTAGGATTGATTACCACATGTGTCACATGATTTTTCCCAGCTCAGTTCAAAATATGAGCAGAGTCGAATCAAAAATAAATGTGACAAGCACACAATGCTACAGCATTCCAGAAGATGACATGTTTCAATCAATTTTGCCAGTAGTTTTTTTTCTAAAGAAACACCTTTCAACCAAATCTAGCCAGCTAGAAATACCACTGCATAAGCCATGTATTATTGCGTTTCCACCGAATTATTATCGACACAAAATCCACATCTCCACATCCACGCATACTACCATTTTGGAAAAGAAAGCCCTCCCAGGATGAAAGCGAGCAAGATCCTCTCCCTGTCCGCCGAGACCGTGCGCTGCAGCACGTCGCCGTCCACGAGCCGCAGCTTCCCCGCGCAGTGATCCACCGAGACGAGGGCGCCCTCCCAGAAGCGCCGGAAGTCCGCGAGCGAGCAGGACTTGAGCGCGCCTTCCATGGCGGCGACGTCCGCCTGCGCGAAGCCGTACATGTCAACGCAGGTTTGGTACATCACCCGCACGTCCTCCGAGATCTTCGGGTCCTGCGCCAGCTTCTTGCCGGCGCTCTCGGTGCCCTTGCACGACTCGAGGGCGGCCCTCACGGCGATGATGCCGTAGGCGCTGGCCGTGAGGCCGTCCCGTGCGCCGCGCAGCGTCTGCCGGCAGAGCTCCAGCTCGCGCTGGCCCTGCCAGGCGCTCGTCTTGTGGCACGCGTCGGCGACGGACATGGACGGGTCGCCGGCGCATGCGGCGTCGGTGCTGCCGGAGAGCAGGGCGATGGCCCCGAGAGATACGGCGAGGGCGCAGATGATGTGTGTGTTCTTCATGTTTGCTCGATCTCTGTTTAAAGCTATGCGCGTTCTTCGACCTGTGTATCGAAAGGAACAAAGGACGGCTTTTATAGAACGGCCCTGCCAAGGAGTAGTAGCCAAACTGAAAATATACTGTACATGCAGCATATCTAGAGCAATTAATGTGTATCATTATGCAGCAACCTGTAGAAGCCAATGAATCTTTAATATCAATGTGTAGCATTAGTTTTTGGGTGTGGCTAGTACTCCATTAATCTCAAGATATGCTGCATGTACAGTATTAATCACACTTATATTTTGAGCAATTAATGTGTAGCATTAGTTTTTGGGGGTATCTCAAATCTAAATGAGAACTAAATGTGTAGCATTAATCTTAATCTAGCTCACTTGAGTACATATTTATCTTTCCTGCTTCCAATTTTTTTCACTTTTATATTTTCCCCATTTTACGTTATATTCTTGATTCCTTTTGCATTTCTATTTTAGAAAATATTCAAATGCAGTAGTGGGTGGCATGTGGACATACTGTTGAGCACAGTCGGCCAGTCATGCAAGTGTAGTTACACGCGGCATAAAAATAAATAGAACCCAAATAAACTAATTTAGTACAAAATGGAAAAAATTAAAATAAAACCATTAATGTGTATCATTATGTAGTAACCTATAGAGCCCAATAAATGCTTAAAATCAATGTGTAGCATTTTTTTAAGGGTAATCAATGTGTAGCATTAGTTTATTGGTGTGGCTATCTCTAATCTAAATGAGAATTAAAGCACATCAAGCTCACTTGAGTATATATTTTTCTCCCCCCTTTTTCATTTTATTTCACCTCTATATTTTTTCTCATTTTATGTTTATTCTTGACCTTTTTTGCATTTCTATTTTAGAAAATATGCAAATGCAGTAGTGGGTGGCATGTGCACATACCGTTGAGCACGGCCGGGCAGTTGTGCAAGTGTAGTTATGCACGACGCGGAAAAAACAAAAATAGACCTAGATAAAGTAATTCAATAAAAGGGAAAAAGAAAAAAAATCATTAATGTGTATCATTATGCAACAAACTATAGAATCCAATAAATTTTTAAAATCAATGTGTAGCATTAGTTTATGGGTGCCACTATCTTTGTTCTAAATCAGAATTAAATCTTTCCTCCTTTTCCATTTTCTTTCATTTTTTTTCTCATTGGAGGGTAAGGGGAAGGGAAGAGAGAGGAAGGAGGTCGCGGAATAGGACGGGAGCTCGTTGGAGGGTAAGAGGAAGCGAAGGGAGAGGAAGGAGGCTGCGGCGGCTGATGGAGCGAGCTCCAGCGAAAAAGGACGGCTCTAGGTGGAGCGGGATCCAGCACAGCTATCCTTCCTTGCATTGGGCTAGAGGAAGAGGGGATCGGGATGAGGTGGACAAGTGGCCGGTGTTTGTTCAAGAGCAGAGAGCTGCAGGTAAGCTCACAAAGGAGATGAAGTGGTGGCGGGTCCCATGGGGACACGCGCCACAGGAGGGATGTGGTCGACGAGCAAGTAGAATCTGCCGGTTGAAGGGAATAATTTCCCTTTTCTTAAACATGTGCCGAAAGCTATATCCGATGATGTGTAAATAAATTTAAAGATTGTTTCGATCGACATCGGATAACATAGCATGTTTAAGTAGGCAATGACATTCCTCGGAAGTGAGTTCATCAAATCCCTCTAAATTACCCTAATTTTTCCCATAATTTTTGGACGACATGATGCAGCGTGTCGTACCAGGCGAAGATATACACGGAACATTCATCATTTAGTGTTTTTGTATTGTCAAGATTGAAAATAAATAGATTAAAAGTTTCTCCGGTAAAAAAGGATAACGTGTATACATGCATTCATTGGGTGGTGAGTGTACGTGCAATGTGTTTCTAAAAAAATCCAAGAAAGAAAAGCGGGCCGGACGGGGCGTGATTATGCCACGCCCACGTCGCTGCCGGATCTAGTAAAAAACCTGGCTGCTGGCAGGGCGAGACAGAAAGAGAAGCGGCTCCTCATCCAGCCCGGTGCCGCCGCCGGACTTCCATTACCATCTCCTGATCTCCAAGCGCAGGCAGGAGGCTGCTTCTTCCCTACACGCGTGTGCCTCGCCCCTCCATTACCGTCAGTCTCCAAGCGCAGCAGTCGACCAGATACTCCCGCGCGCTGTTGATCAGCAGATGCATTCAGGTATTGCTCTTGTTTGAATTGATTTCTCACTTCTCCCTCCGCGATTCACATCTTTGACGGCTGCCCTGTTGCCAGGGGTGACATATACACCAAGTAATTCGCGTTCTGACGGCCCTCGATAACTACTCTAATCAGGAACTGGAGGCACGTAGGAATTGCTGCTGGTATGGCCCCATCTTTGTGTATCATCTTATTTTTCTAGCTTCGTTCTCACAGTAATCCGGATATCTCAGTCACAATAGTCAAAAAAATTCTCTTCTTTTCAACCAGACCAGGGCTATCCCGGAGAAGGTTCGATTATTATTCAGTCTGGACTTTCTGAAGAGGAGGATGCATCGTCGGTTTCTGAACGTGATAGCGCAGGACCTGAAGAACACCCGCGTCAACTCGCTCTACCTCATCGACCCCTGGAAGCACCTCTTCCACCAGCCATCAACATCAGATAAAACTAAAAGAGAAGCAGCAAAAGACGCACAACCGGCGAAGGAAAACCGAGGAGCGTCGATGAGTCGCCTGAGGTTGCATAAGCCCAAGTTCAGGTTCGAACCTAATCTCCACGCCAAGCCGACGCATTCCTTCTCGGCTCTGCTGAGAGAGAACAGCCTCCTGCTGGCGGCCAATACCAACAGCCCATTCCTCTACGACGTCGACCTCAACTCGGTCCAACCCATTCACCCCATGCATCCTCTCAGGGGCGCCAACTGCGTCTGCTTCCCCGCGCCACCCCAAGCCGACCACGGCGGTCACCGGCCGTCACTACTTGGGCTGTCGACCCTGCCTCTATGTCCTCGACCTGTCGCCGCCGTCGGTTTCTCTTTCGAGGTCCTCAGCTACTTCTCTAAGAATCTCTTCTCCGCCTGTGAAGCTGAAAGTCTGAACCACAACTACATCAATTCGTTCTACTGGGAAAGCCTCCCGCCGCCGCCGTTTCTAGCCGATGATGATGATGCATGTGGAAGAACGAAGAAGAGCCGTCGACGTCGACATCGACATCGACACGTGTTCCTCCATGATCGTCGATGGCACGACCATATGCATATCCTTCGACGGCGTCGGCACCTACGCCTTCGACACGGCGACGGGGGTATGGACTCGTGCCGGCGACTGGGCGCTGCCCTTCCACGGCAGAGCGGAGCATGTTCCCGAGCTGGGCCTCTCTTTCGCTCTATCGGCTGACAGCCCCCACCGCCTGTGTGCTCTGGACTGCACTACGATGCGCTCTGCCCATGGCGGGCCGCTTGCATTGCGGCATACTTTTGATCGTCTCGACCTGCCGGAGGAGAAGTGGTCACCGTACAAGCGCCAACTGGTGAGCCTGGGCGCAGGCAGCTTTTGCATCGTTTCCTTCTGTAAGGCCATGAAGCGCGAGTTCGTCGTCCTCACCGGCGTGGAGGTGAAGCCCTGCAACAATGGTGATGGCCCTCTCCGGATGATCAAGCACCTGTCTAAACGCTGCAGCCTTGGGTCTCATAGGATCAACTGTGTGTTTTGACCGAACCGTTTAAGTTGGTTGCCTGGAGGCTGAATGGCTCATCCTTCGAACTAGCTTTAATTAAGTGTGTAATCTCTACTCTGCTCATTTGATTTAGTTGGATGCACATGCTGCTGCATTTCATCTCGCAGTGCCTGACTGTGTTAGACTTACTTGGTTGAATGATTTTATTAAAACTTGCTTAAGCTCCTTCTTAGTCCGTCTATCTATCACCACATCTTTGCTTAATTGCAAAGATTCTCTTCTGCTGATCATAACAGTATTTATTGCAACTGATCAGTTATTACCATGTTTTGGTTGTTGTTTTTAACCTTATAGGATGCTGAACTTATTTACCTTTCAGTTTGAAATAGCTTTAGTTTTTTTCTTCGTGTGGAAGTCGCATCGTATGTTTATCTTATGGTGAATGTTCTGTGTATATCTTCGCCTGGTACGACGAGCTGCATAGTTGCCTACTTAAACATGCTATGTTATCCGATGTCGATCGAAACCATCTTTAAATTTATTTACACACCATTGGATATAGTTTTTGGCACATGTTTAAGAAAGTAGTTGTATTCCGTCAAATGTGTGTTCGTTCAATCTAAGTGTCCATAGATTTTTCTTTGGAAGTTTCGGATGGTAAATTAGTTTTCTGTGATCTTTCCGCATTATTGAGCTTTTGGTCCGCAAAAGATAAACCTTCCAACACATTATTAGGAAGCATCCATGTGTTTGGTCTATTACTCCCTAAAATGGATCCAACAAAAGAATCATAAGTTTATGGATGAATAATATTTTTCTATGTCCACAAGCCATCCACTACTGCATTTGGACATTTTCTAAATAGAAATGCAATAAAAAAGTTGAGAATAAAGCGTAAAATGAGATAAATATAGAACGGAAAGAAAATGGAAAAGAAGGAAAGAAAAAAATATACTCAAGTAAGCTAGATGAGTCTAATTCTCATTTAGATCAGAGATAGCCCCACCCATAAACTAATGCTACACATTGATTTTAAGGATTTATTTATTGGTCTCTATAGGTTGCTGCATAACGATATACATTAATGATTTTGCTTTTCTTTTGAATTACTTTATCTGGGTTCTATTTTTGTTGTTTACACACCGCGCCTAACTACTTTTGCATGACTGCCCAGATGTGCGCAATAGTGTGTCCACATGCCATCCACTACTCCATTTGCATATTTTCTAATATAGAAATGCAATAAAAAAGTTGAGGATAAA
>NC_057796.1:392865022-392920774 GCF_018294505.1 Triticum aestivum
GCTCTATAGGTTGCAGCATAATGATACACATGAATGATTTTTTTTCCTTTTCTACTGGATTAATTTATCTGGTTTTTTTTTTCACGCGGCGTGTAACTACACTTGTACGACTTCCCAGTTGTGTGCAAAGTATGTTCACAGGCCGTCCACTACTGCATTTGCATAATATTTTAAAATAGAAATGCAATAAAAAGTCTAGAATAAAACGTAAAATGAGATAAATATAAAAGTGAAAGAAAATGGGAAGGAAGAAAGAAAAATATATACTCAAGTGAGCTAGAGGAGATTTAATTCTCATTTAGATCGAAGATAGCCACACCCATAAACTAATGCTACACATTGATTATAAAGATTTATTGGGCTCTATAGGTTGCTGCATAATGATACACATTAATGATTTTTGTTTTTTTCCTATTCTACCGAATTATTTTATCTGGGTTCTATATTTTTCTCACGCCACGCGTAACTACACTTGCATGACTGCCCGCTGATGTCCACAAGCCGTCCAGGACTGCATTTGCATTTTTTAAATAGTTGAAAATAAAACGTAAGACGAGAAAAATATATAAGAGAAAGAAAATGGAAAGGAGGAATGAAAATTATACTCATGTGAACTAGATGAGATTTAATTCTCATTTAGATCAGAGATATCCGCACCCATAAACTAATGCTACACATTGATTTTAAGGATTCATTGGCTTCTACAGGTTGCTGCATAATGATACACATTAATTTCTGAAGATATGCTGCATGCACAGTATATTTTCAGTTTTCAGTTTGGCTACTACTCCTTGGCAGGGCCGTTCTATAAAAGCCATTCTTGTGTTCCTTTGATACACACAGAGGTTGCAGAGCGCGCAGACAGAGATCGAGCAAACATGAAGAACACACCAACCATCTTCACCCTCGCCGTCTCTCTCGGGGCAATCGCCCTGCTTTCCGGCAGCACCGACGCCACCACATGCGCCGGCGACCCGTCCATGTCCGTTGCCGACGCGTGCCACAAGACGAGCGCCTGGCAGGGCCAGCGCGAGCTGGAGCTCTGCCGGCAGACGCTGCGCGGCGCACGGGACGGCCTCACGGCCAGCGCCTACGGCATCATCGCCGTGAGGGCCGCCCTTGAGTCGTCCGAGGCCACCGAGGGCGCCGGCAAGAAGCTGGCGCAGGACCCGAAGATCTCCGAGGACGTGCGGGCGGTGTACCAAACCTGCGTGGACATGTACGGCTTCGCGCGCGCCGACGTCGCCGCCATGGAAGGCGCGCTGAAGGCCTGCTCGCTCGCCGACTTCCGGCGCTTCTGGGAGGGCGCACTCGCCTCGGTGGATTACTGCGCGCGGAAGCTGCGGCTCGTCGACGGCGACGTGCTCCGCCGCACGGTGGAGGCGGACAGGGAGAGGATCTTGCTCGCTTTCATCCTGGGAGGGCTTTCTTTTCCGAAATGATAGTATGCCTGGATGTGGAGATGTGGACTTTGGGTCGATAATAATTCGGTGGTAACCCAATGGATCTGCGGGGGTATTGGTATTTTTCAAAATAGCATGTCTAGATTTGGTTGAAAGGCGTTTCAAAAGAAAAAAAAGTACTGACAAAATTGATTGAGACATGTCATCTTCTGGAATGCGGTAGCATGTGCTTCTCGCATTTATTTTTGATTCGACTCCACTCGCTTTGAGCTGAGCTGAAAAGGCGTTGTCGACGAGGCATGTGAATTCGGGATATTGTAGCATCTGTTTCTCAAGTGTCATCCCGCTGAGACTTGAGAGCCGATGATCAGGCGCATCCCGCTGGCAACGGAAATGCACCAAGACCTCAACACATTATCGCCCGTCAGCGGCCATCTCGTACGCACACAGCACGTACCAAGCACCATCCTGCTGAGGTGTTCCCAATAAACTTTGTGCAAATTCACAGGGTGAATTCGCACCCTTCGCTCAGATCTCACGGATCGAGCAATCAGAGCCGGATACAATGGTGGATATTGATGAATCAGTGGAGGTGTAAGGGCGGCTTTGAATGCCAAATGTCAGCGACCTTGTGCTTAATTAGTTCGCTCAATCATGTGCGTACTAGGAAAATACAGCCAGCAAGGTGTCATCCGTACTATCCATCCTACTCTTCCCTGTTTCCATACTCAACTGTAGTTTCTCTGTTCGACCTAATTGTCAGAAAGAAATTCCAGCAAGGCATTTGTAATACTAGTTGCCAAATAAAATGCCAAAACTGAAGAAATCACGTAGCGGTAAGGGCAGTAAAATGGACAGTTTGGGCCCACGCAAGAGCATTAGCTTACCATCTATACAGCTCAGAACTCACAGTTTTTTAGACGAAGGGGAGAAAACTGGCACGGAGCGAGCATACAGCACTGTGTTATCCATTGCATAGCACGCAAGGGTTCCAAGTCCCCAAGATCATCAACACTACAAGCAGCTTAATAAACCCCTCCAATATACAGGTTCCTCCCAACATTACAATGCCAAGGATTAAGCTAAACTCCATATTCCGCAACGGCGTACATGTAGCTGATGATAACAAGATCCCCCAACAGTCTAAGGCAAGGCACTCGTAGTTCCGACAACACCTTCTAAAAGATACTGATCCATCCAAAGTTAAAAGGACATAACAGATAACACTGAGCCATGTAAAAACAACAACCAAATAATGCAAGACATCCATCAGATTTTGCCCAAAGTGTGGTTGAGCAAGTAGTAAACACGAGCCTCACAGCAGTCCCCAAAATGAGATGTCAGGAAACTACCACCCTATGCCTCCAAAACAACGTCTGTCTGACAATAGAGATACCTGCAAAGCAAATTGTAAACATGAACCTTGCCAATCTCTTGCAATAACTTTGAAAACGGATTAAACACTAGGGACATCTGGATACTGCTATGGAGAGAATGGGTGACATGGAAACAACTGGTTTTCCCCCTTCTCTTTTTGAGCTCCATATAAGTACAAGTAAACAGAAACATGAGTTCAGACATAAATAACAGCACAATCACATTCCCATCCACATTGTTTTGGAACAGTTACAAAAATGAGATGCCATATGAAAGCTGCAATATGCTTTGTTTATTTTCTGTTGCGACAATAAATGAAGCAAGAGGGTTCACCATAATCTTTGGAACAGTTTAGCAAAGATCAGCTGCTGATAAAATTTCACCATAATGAATGAAGATGGCTCATCATAACCAAAACTGGGCATCTGCTAACCTCAACTACCGTTATCGCCGTGTATTCACACTCTGAACTTTAAATTTGTAATAATAAATCGCTCAGGTGAATTAAAAACTAGTGTTACTCAATAGAATTGGCAGCTGGCAGACATATGCACCAAGTAGTACTTACTTTTCTAAATAACACAATGCTGACATTGCAAGAGAAATGGACTGTGATGGATAATACATGAAGATAGGTTATGAGAAAGTACCAAGATAGGAATTAGCTGGTACACTTCACTTCATCAGCTCTACTTCTACACGCAAAGTCTCCTTTTTGACCATGTCAGGCGGCGTCTCCCTTTTCACAGCGGTCTTCTTGCTCCAATCTTCAACCATGCAAACAGGAATAAACAGTCAATAACAATGTATACATTTGTCTGAATAGTATGCATGGCTTGAAATGGCAAACGAGAATGTGGCATTGAACAGGTTAAAGTAATTAGATGACTGAAACGCATAAGTATCAAATCAAATCAATAACAATAAAAAAATACCATGTTCCCTATGCTGCTCTGGTGCACGATATGGGTAAACTGACATGAAACTTCCAGAAACAAGGATACAGCAATACATTGGTACGAAATGATTATACAAGGCGGTGTACGGTCTCTTAAGGAGCAGCATTATAAGGGAAGAAGCGCGCGGCAAGATGCCATCAACCTCCCAGCAGAAATGGTACGGGATCATGTCAACATTCTGCGTGAGAGGAAGGCTTGTATACATTGTAAAGTATGTTTCAAATATTTAAGCATCGACATGATTCAGATACTGAGCAATACATAATGGAATCATTGGTATAGGATGCAGCATGTATGACAACTCACTGAAGTATCAGGGAAACCTTTACCTACCATCACAAATCAACAGGCTGATATTTTCTCCATATTTTTTTCAAAAAAGAAGTTCAAACCTCCTGGCCTCTGCATCCTTGGATACACACAGCCGAGCGGTCACAAAAAAAAAGGAACAAAAATAGGCAGTCACAACTCACAAGTGACATGCGCTGTGCCTGCCACTAGGATGAGCTTGGTCCATTCTGCTGGGTTTAAAGGGCAGCAAAATAAGAAGATACACTTGGACAGACTCAGCCTGTCACCTAGCTTTTACTCTACTCCTTCAAAATCATATTCTTCCTAGCTTGACTGCACTTCTCTGTGGGCCACAACAGAAAGCCTACAAGCACAATTGTTACTCAAATTCACCCAATTTACAACAAAATTCTAGTACAATTTGTATAAGAGGACCCTACATACACATAATTTCAGAAGATATGTGCCCAATCTTAGAATTGTATAGTAATTATCTTCACCACCTTCATATGCTGGTATTTTTCTCCCTATATGTAATGCACACAGCCGAGCAGTCACAAAAAAAATGTAACAAAAATAAGCAGTTACAAGTGACAGGAGCTGTGCCTACCACTAGGATGAGCTTGGCCCATTCTGATGGGGTTTAAAAGGCAGCAAAATAAGAAGGTACAAATGAACAGACTAGAACAGATTCAGCCTTTCACTGTCTTGGCTGCACCTCTCCCTTCTTAGTATTTGTTTTTTTACGGCTATTTCCCTTTCCATTTAGCAATGGTGGACCACAATAGAAAGGCTACAATTACTATTGTTCCTTAAATTCACCCAATTTACAACAAAATTATTGTACAATTTATATACGGAGGACCTACATAAGCTTCCAAGCACACAATTTCAGAAGATGTGTTAAAACAAAATGTGCCCAATCTGACAATTGTATAGTATACTCTATTCTTCCTAGCATGGATGCATGCACTTCTCCTCTTATATCTAGTTGTAGTTGACCAGAATAGAAAGGGAGCATTACAGTTCCTCAAAAACATCTCAATTTACCCCCAAATTCTAGCACAATTTGTATACAGAGGAGAGGACTGCAAGCACATAATATTTCAGAAGATACGGTGAAAGACGCCTAATTTAACAATTGCAGAGTATACTTATCTTCACCACTTCCATATATAGGTCAATCCAGCGCAACCTGAATTTAAACCCGACTTTCTTGCCGATTTAGTGCGGATTTGTGGAGATGAAACTCTGCCATTACTAGTCGGGGGAGATTTTAATATCATTCGGAGAAGAGAAGAAAAGAATAATGACAATTTTGATGGCCGGTGGTCAATGATGTTTAACATGATTATCGAGAGCCTCAATTTGAGAGAAATTGAGCTCACCGGTAGACAGTTTACATGGGCTAATTCGTTACCTACTCCGACATATGAGAAGTTGGATAGGGTACTTGCTAGTGTGGAGTGGGAACAAAAATATCCCATGGTGTCGGTTCATGCGATGCAAAGAGCGATCTCGGACCATACACCACTCCTTTTAGATTCGGGAGAGGCTACCCATGTTGCAAACAAAAATACCTTCTCCTTCGAGCAAAGTTGGTTTGAGCGAGAAGGATTTATGGAGATGATTGCACGCGAATGGGATTTACCAGTTATGGGTACGACGCATGTCGAGAGATGGCAGAATAAGATTAGACACCTCCGACAATTTCTGAGAGGTTGGGCCAGGAATGAGAGTGGGATTTATAAGAAGAAAAAAGAAAGTCTAACTCAACTCATTGAGGCACTAGATGTAAAAGCTGAAACCACTCTTCTTTCTGTGATTGAGCATCGCACCAAATCAGAGGCTGAGCAAGGCCTACGTGCTCTCTTGAGAGAGGAGGAACTCAAGTGGGCGTTGCGTGCGAAATCGCTTAAAGTTGTACAAGGGGACAACAATACACAGTTCTTCCATATGATTGCAAATGGTAAACATAGGAAGAAGAAGATCATACAGCTTGAACAAGACGAAGGAACAATTGTGGGGCATGAAAATCTGAAATCATATATTTCCAATTATTATAAAAACCTTTTTGGGCCCCCGATTACTTCCACGGTGTCTCTTGATGAGTCGGTGACTGATGATATACCTCAATTACAGGCAGCGGAGAACGATGTTCTCTCGGCACCGTTTACTGAAAAAGAAGTTCATCTGGCCATAACTCAAATGAAGCCGAATAAAGCACCGGGACCAGATGGGTTCCCAGCTGAATTCTATCAGAAATGTTGGCATATCATCAAAGATGATCTTATGCCTATGTTTCACGATTTTTTTGATGGCCATTTGGAGTTGTTTCACCTCAACTTTGGTACTATAACATTATTACCAAAGAGGAATGAGGCGGTCAGAATAGAACAATTTCCGACCCATTTGCCTGCTGAATGTGAGTTTTAAAATTTTTACAAAGGTAGGAACCAATAGATTGACGCAAGTTGCTCACTCAGTGGTTCAACCTAGTCAGACAGCTTTCATGTCTGGACGACACATACTCGAAGGAGTGGTTGTCTTACATGAAACACTCCATGAGATTCATTCAAAGAAACTAGACGGGGTTATCTTAAAAGTGGATTTCGAGAAGGCTTATGATAAAGTAAAATGGCCTTTTCTTCAGCAGGCAATGCGGATGAAGGGTTTTAGTGAAAGCTGGAGGCACCAGGTGGATACTCAAGTCCAAAAAGGTAGTGTCGGAATTAAGGTGAACGATGACATCGTTCACTACTTCCAGACGCATAAGGGGTTGAGACAAGGGGATTCCATGTCACCTCTTCTGTTCAATATTGTGGCAGATATGCTGGCCGTCATTATTGGCAGGGCCAAGCAACATGGCCATGTAGAAGGTCTAGTTCCTCATCTGATTGATGGAGGAGTGTCCATTCTACAATATGCTGATGACACTATCCTTTTCATGGAACATGACATGGCTAAGGCACGTAACATGAAACTTATCTTATGTCTATTCGAACAATTGTCTGGATTAAAAATTAATTTTCATAAGAGCGAGGTGTTCTGCTTTGGGAAGGCTAAAGAAGATGAACATACTTACAGACAATTGTTTGGATGCGAATTAGGTGCTTTACCATTCAGTTACTTGGGTATTCCGATTCACCACCGTAAACTCTCCAATAAGGAATGGAAATGTATTGAAGAACGAATTGAAAAAAAACTCAGTTGTTGGAAGGGTAAGCTGATGTCATATGGCGGTCGACTAGTTTTGATTAACTCCGTATTGACTAGCATGCCAATGTTTTTACTTTCGTTCTTCGAAATTCCGAAAGGGGTCCGCAAGCGGCTTGATTTCTTTCGATCTCGTTTCTTTTGGCAATCTGAGGAGTCCAAGAGGAAGTACCGTCTCGCACGATGGGATATCCTTTGTCGACCTAAAGACCAAGGGGGGCTCGGTATTGAGAACTTGGAAGTTAAGAATAAATGCCTTATGAGCAAATGGTTGTATAGGTTAGAGACAGAGCCGGAGGGCATGTGGTCTCAAATCCTACGCAATAAATACTTGCACTCGAAAGCGCTAGCCCAGGTTACTATCAGACCGAATGATTTACCGTTCTGGAAGGGACTTATGAGAACGAAAGATTTGTTCTTTCGTACGATCAAATTCGTGATTGGCAACGGGATGTCAACAAGATTTTGGGAGGACACGTGGCTAGGAGAGACACCTCTGGCCTTACAATATCCTACCCTTTACAATATTGTGCAACGTAAGGAAGATTACGTAGGTATTGTCTTTCAAAATATTCCCATGAACATCCAGTTCCGACGTACGTTAGTGGGGGAGAGATGGACAGCCTGGATGCACCTGGTTCGGAGATTGATCGAAGTTCGACTCTCCAACGTGCCAGACTCCATGCACTGGACGTTAACTAAAAATGGGATATTTACGGTGAAATCATTTTATACGGATTTGATTAATTCTGGCCCCCTCTCAAGATCACTTCATATTTGGAAGATTAAGGTTCCTTTGCGGATTAAAATTTTCATGTGGTTTGTTCACAAGCAAGTAATACTCACAAAGGATAACCTACTTAAGAGGCGATGGGTAGGAAACTCGCGGTGTTGTTTCTGTGCTCAAGACGAGACAATACAACATTTATTTATTGAATGCCCACTTGCCAAGTTACTTTGGAGAACGATTCATATAGCTTTTAATATCACCCCCCCTATAGATATTGCGTCTTTGTTTGGGACGTGGTTAGCTGGGGTTGAACAGTTCACGGCAGCTCGTATTCGGATTGGAATATGTGCGTTATTATGGGCTATATGAAATTGCAGAAATGATGTGATATTCACTAGACAACACAAGTTAACTTTTTTGCAGGTTATCTTCAGAGCTACAGCTTGGATCCGTATGTGGTCCTTACTCACTCCTATGGACTCCAGGGAGCCTTTGGTTACTGGGTGCAACCAATGGGAGATGGTGGCTCGGGCTATATTCAACCGGTTCGGATGACGGTCGCATAACAGGATAGGAGTCTAGAGAGATTGTCCTCATTATTACCATACCGGTTGTCTTTGTCCGCTTGTACTTTTCAGTTTTTATGCCTTGTGCTCTGCTCCGTTTGCGAGCTGTAAGACCTTTGCGGTGATACTTTCGGGTTTTTTAATAAAAGGGCTGCATGCATCATTATGATGCAGAGGCCGGGGGTATACCTCCATTTCAAAAAAAAAAATATATAGGTCAATCAAACAACTGATCAAGGAGATGAGAGTGTTGGTACCTGCAGAGGGAATCTGGCTTGATTCCAGCCACGTCGGGAGCACACATGGTAGGATGGGGACACTGGGTATAGCAAGACGAGAGCTCCCTGTTATCTTCTCCTTCTCCATGTCCACGCCAAGAAGCTGGTCGCCGCACACAAGGTACACAACATGGCTGTTCAGTGGGTCAATTGCGCCAATCGCCGGCATCTCCTTCAAGGGTTCATCATCCCAAATTGTGGTAAACGCCACCTCGTGGTCCAGCGTCCAGGAGCTCCCACCGTCGTCGAGGGTGAAGGAGCTGACCACATAGGGCTTCTCTTTGGACACCTCGATGTAGCGCAGCTTCCCCTCGCTCTCCCCCATGCGCCGGTAGCGCTTAAGTTTCCTCATGAACACCACGCCTTCGAGGTCAGGCAGCACGCTCCCTCTGGGCAGCTCCACGAACCGGAGCTCCGGCCTCTCGCTGAGCGGGTTCACCGAGACGGCGCCCCAGCTCTCGTCGACCCACCACAAGCGGTCGCCGAAGGGCACCACGGCGCTGTCGATGTGCATCCGCCGACCGGCAGGCAATGGGGACGGCAAGCCCGCCATTTTTTCCCACCTCCCCGTCTCCGAGAGAAACCGGCGCAAGACGAAGCCCTCCTCTTCCCTCTCCCTGCCTCTGGTAGTGAACATCTCAGCTACGGCATACCTGTCAGGGGGGGCGTGCCCGCCTTGGGACTGGGTGAGGAGGCCGATGTGGCGGTAGCGGGAGGTTCGCTTGGTGCCGTCGAGGTCCGGGAGGCGGTAGAGCTCGCCGCTGAGCGGGTTGCAGACGAAGCGCGTGACCTCCGGGCTCGTGTCCACGCCGGTGAAGGAGAAGTTGAGGATCGCGGAGACCAGGGCTTCGCGGTGGTCGCCGTTGGCGGGGACGTCGAACTGGAAGCGGGACTCCCAGAAGCGCACGAGGAGGAGGTCGTCGCTGCTGACGGCAGCGACGGGGCCCGGGACGTCGCCGTGAACGCCGGTCGCGGGGTCAGGGAGGGGCCGCGGGTGATGAAGTGGGCGGGGATGGTGAGGTCGGTGACGAACGGGGGCGCGTCGAGGTGCAGGGTCGCGCCCGGCGCCGGCGCCCCCGACTTGTCGACGTTGGTGAGCTGGATGAGCGCCCACGGGGGCCGCGAGGCGGCCGAGGACGAGGAGAGGGAGCGGCGGAGCCCGCACGCGGCGGCGCCGGAGAGGCGGCGGAGCATTCTGCGTGTGGCGGGGTGCGGGCCGATTTGGTGCGGTGGAGGTGGAGCGAGGAGGATTTTGCTGTGGCTTTTGGTTTTGTACTGCGGTGCACGAGGACCGCCGTGGACTGGTGCCAGTGAAGCGAATGCCCTGCGGTCTGTGGGCTGGTGGTGTTTTGCTTTCCTTCTTTTGAGTTTTGACCCGGCTGTCTGCTCCAATTCGCTCCATGAAGCCAGCAATGATCGGTTGAGACGCCATCCCCTCTGCTTTTGCAGCAGCTCGGGTGAGAAACGCCCGTTCTTTTGATTTATCAAAACATAAGATGTTTTTTTTTGACGCTATGACAATGTCAAAAACCGTCTTGTATTTAATACACAGGGAGTATAATGTAAGCCTGAAAGCCCGAAATAAATCCAGGAATTCCTAAAGGGAAACGTTCACCCACGGCAGTCCGGCCTAAGCTTCGGCCGGACGCTTCGCTCGCTCGCACGCGCGTCTCCCACCCACCAACGCTAGGGAGCCACGTGTCCCTGCGGGCCCACACATCGGTTCCCCTTTTTCTATCGTCTTCTCCCTCTCGCGATCTCTCTCTCTTCCGATCCGTGCAACCATGGCTGCGCAGCCTGCGCTCTTCTCTCTCTCTCCGACACTCGTCGCCATGGCCACACCCTCTCCTAATCACTTTCTCCATGCTCGCGCCATGGCCTTCTCCTCCACCCTCCCCCATGGGCATGGCCAGCAAGCTTTTTTTCCCACCAGGCCAAAAAATGTTATGTCTCTGAAACTCTCCTGACTGCGTGTTGCATCCATGGCCATGGCTGCGAGCTCTTGTTCATGGAGGAGGCCATGTTTTTTTAACGAAGCTGCACTCCCGTTGTGGGCCGTGTATTGCCATTGGCATTATTTTTTGCTCGAACCAACAACTTCATTTGCTGGAACCGTCTACAGATTTTGTTGGAACACTATGTTGACGGCCTCGAGCGTTTTGCTGGAACTAGCGAATATGGAAGCTACAACCAGCGACGAATGAAGTTACTACTGGCAACTCTTTTTGCTGCAATCGTTCATGGTAGCTGTGACCCTGCGATGACGGTGAAGTCATTTTTATTGCAACCATCATGGTTTTTTGCTACTACCGAAGATATTTTTGCTACATCCATTCTTCACGAGGCGGCGGCGACGACGGTGCGATGACGTTTTTTTGCTACAACCATGTGAGTTTTTGCTACTACCGTCCACAGTTTTTGCTACATCCATATTTCACGATGGCGAGATGCCGGCGCCCGGCGGTGGGTTGCTGTGAATCCCGGCGGCGAGATCCAGCACGAGGGCAGGGGCGGATGCTGCAACCGGTCACCGGTGAGCTACAACGGGCTCGCGGTGAGCTGCAACCTCGACCGGCGTGGCGCGGCGGTGACTACGCGGGGGCTACAACCTAGTGTCAGATGTGCTGCAGCTGCGCCGTGTTTTTGGCCGGAACTGGTGACCGCGGGGAGCTTGATGGTCACCACGGCGAGCGCAGCGAGCAGGGGTGGTGGCGCGGGCGAGCTTGCTGCGGGGGAGGGAACAACGCGGGAGGATTTTGACCCGTGCGGGGGGAAGGAGAAGGAATACATCCTGCGGCCCACCTCGGTCAAATCGGGCGGCTGCTAGCCGACCGGCCGAAACTTTCGGCCGGTGCGCCGGCGCCCAGTACTCGCCATTCGTAAAGGGCATCACATCACCAGAGAGACATAACTGGCGCTAAAGCATCCAGAGAGAGAAGAGATCCGGAGAAGAAGAACCACACCGGAGATCCTTCTAGTTTTGTTCATTCACCTCCATACTCATTTTTATTTCATCATTGCCATTGTAAGAGGAATTCCAACTTGTAAGATTGGTTTATATAACTCTATTCATACTCATCTGGAGATTGAGACTTGTTTAATCATTCGTCTTATTGTGGATCTTTACGCTATTATCGATATGATTTTCATGGATTTATTCTCTATGATGATTAGTTATTCCCTTCCGATGTGTGAGCAATTCCTCCAGGCATGGGAGATGCATGCAGGTGAACGGTAAGATTCATTTGTGCCTATCTTATATGTTGTCATTCGTATTTGTAGTCTTATTGTTTGTCTAGTAAGTTGTTATACTATGATGAACGGTATGTGTGTTGTCCAATTTAAGGGCCCAGACAACATGATCGAAAGACCTAAACAGGTAACACATATTGTTTAGAGAGTTTGCACCCTCTGACGTGACAGGTGTAGACATTTATGAGGGCCAAAGACAATATGTGACGGTTATCTACCGAACGTAATGCATGGTTCTAGTTTAACTACCTTAATTATGAAGACGACCACGTTGTGGCAACGTCAAAGCAGGACCATAGTGTGGAATGCAATCCCACGAGGAGGAGTTCCATAACTCTAGGGTGATCCGCCTGCAGAACAAACAAATGAAATATTAAACTCACGATGCAAGGTAACTGGGATTACCATTGAAGTGGCACACTTGAGGTATACCATGATCTGAAATCTCTCTGCACCTAATTTCTCAACTATGGGAAAACACTTTTATTCCGGTCTTTACTTTATGCTCTTTGCTTCCAAGTCGTTATTATTCTCGCTGCAACCATCTCATAATATTCACTACTCTGGTTTATTTGACTCTTGGAACACTAATAGCTTCTACAGAATCACAAGGAGTTACTTCACATAAGATCTATGACAACTTGTGTGTGAAAGAAATGTTGCTCATAAGTACTCTCCTCCGCTCTTAGTTGGGACGATAACTATTTTAGGATAGTTACATGGAAGTTCTACACAACCATGTGTGGCTTACAGGTCATCAAGTATTTTCTCGCACTTTGGCTGGGTAGTGAAGTGTAGAGTATTTGTTTCATAACTGTTCTAAGGTGTTGTTATTGTAGATACTTCCTATTACTGACAAAGGTTCAACTCCTTCTAGGAAGACTTATTTTCCGGATTATATTCAACGTTTTCCACAAGAGCTTCAGGATCCATTATTAGAAAAATACCAAAAATATCAAACTACTAAGCTTAATACTTTTATTTGCATAATCGACGATTACACAGAAAGAAAAATAAATCTGTGAGGGGATATTGTGCTCCGTATATGGGTTCAAGATCTCCCATAGTCTATCCTACGAATTATGCTACTAAGTATTCGATTGACCGCGATCTTATTCAGGAAGTCGGAAAGCATGCCTTTTCAGGGACTAAGGAAGAAGACCCTCAAGTACATCTTATGTTCTTTGATGCTTTTATGTGCGACTTTAAAATCAAAGATGTGTCCAGAGAATTTGTTTTATTGAAACTCTTCAACTCTTCTCTCAAAAGGTAGAAGAATAGTATAATAGATTACACTGTTGCAACACAACCAGCTGAAAAATGTCTGGAGAAGTTTATGGCTAAATATTTCCCCTTGCTCTAAAATAGAAAAACTCCAAAGTGATCTCACTTCTTTTGTCAAGTAAATCAGAGAAAACCTATATGTAGCTTGGGGGAGATATTCTAAACTCTTGAATCTTTGCCCTAATCATGGTTTTTGCTGAATATGTTATGCTTCATATATTCTATCGTGTGATCAACGATGAATCTAAAATCTATCCTTGATTTAAGTGCAGCTCGACGCTTTATGCCCCTTACTCTTATAGAAGGAAAAGAATTGATAGAAAAATTATGACTACCAGGGAGCAATGGAATATTGAGAAACCAGTTAAATACACGGGAAAACGTATCATGTTGAAGACATGGAGGAATTTAAGAAGGTGGCTGAAGAGGTAAACTTGTTGAACAAGTTATTCATGAAAAAATGGATCTATTTAGTATCTACCAGCATAAAGACAAGCTCAGGGAGACAATAATGAATAGGTTTAAGCACCATCAAGATGGTTTCAATCCAGACCTGAAATGATGCATTTACCAATTACCACAATGAAATATTTGACAGCCATGTTGTTAGCTCTTTTCAGTTATACCAATAATAGTGTCACCCAACAGGACAAGTACACATGCTTAGTCAAAGAAGAAGAAGGATATTACTCATATAAACTTGATGGTGTAGGCAATCTACAACTGTGGTAGTATTAGAGCATCTCTAGTAGACCCCGCATCCGGCCGGCCCGCAAAACGCGTTTGCAGTTCGCGGAAAACGGCCTTTGCGGGATGGCTCGGACAGCCGCAGATGTAGACCCCCCAAACGGACCCACATAAAAGGATATTCATGGAATATACTTTTTTACGTGTCGGATTTTTGCGGGGTCTGCTCGGGCACCGCCGCATCGACCCGCAAACCGAAAACGCCCAATTCTCAAATTTGACATAGGTTCCCACAAATAAGTTCAAATTCAAACAACATAACATAGTTTACGTGCAAATAAAAGCTTAGGTTTAGTATGACAAACGCAAAAGAGGGTCTTGCAAAAGTGACGACCACGTCGGCATCATCTTGGTCGATCTTCACTCCGCGCCATCGAGTCCATCTTGAAGTTCATCGCCACCACCGAATCCACCTTCGGCGCTTGTTCCAACTCCCGCACCAAAATCATCGACATTGCCACCATAAGGAGCAGAGAAAACATCTCCGGCACTATAACACGCACTGGCCGACGCAACCATTCTCCTCTTCAAGATTTCTCTCCTTGCCATATCATGTCATTCTTTGGTGAGGTCGTCCATGTCATTGCGGTTCATTGTCATGATCTTGTTCTCTTCGGCGAGCAACTTGGACATGGCTTTGTTTTCAGTGGCACGTGCTCTTCTCGCCTCAATGGCCGCTTTGCACATCCCCTCTTCCTTGAGCACTTGCCAATTTTCTTGCTTCATTTGATTGCACCATGGCACATCAATCTTCTCCCTCAAGCTCGATGCTTCGTGCTCTCTCTTCATCTTCTCCTTAGTCTTCTTGTCGCCATCGGGCTTGTTCAAATTTCTTGGGCCATCATCATCCTCATCTTCATCCATGTTTGTAAGTGAACCTCTCGTCGGTGGGGATTCTTTGTCGATCAACTTCCACTTCTCGCAGTTTTTGTTTGTGATTGCTCATACGCACCTCATCGATCTCCTCCAATTCTTCTTCACAAGCATGATCATCCACGCCGCCCTCCGTTTCATTGTAGTCGAATGTGGCGAACGGGGCTTGATCGATGTCAACGGCGTTGGTGTCCAACAAGTTCACGAACTCGATAGTTGCATTGTTCGAACCATCGCTATAGTGAACGACAACAAGTCCCGAGCTATCGCAAAATGGCGAAAAGCAAAGAAAATTTCCATGACTGAAGACGCATACCTTTCGGCCATTTCGTCTAACACCTCACTTGCGGGGTGAGCAGCACCATTGAGCGGCATCGCCGGGGAGCGGAGGGAGTGGATGAAGGAGGCGGCTTCTTTGTAGCCGAAATCCTCTTCCTCTTGACGCCGGCGGCCTTGGCGACCTTCTCCGCCGCCGGCCGGGATCGCGCAGCGGCGTTGGCGCCCGAAGCGTGGGCCTTCGCGGCGGGGGCAGTCGGATTCCCGCCCTGCACGACCATGTTGCCCTGCCGCTTGCGGGCAGGCGCGGCGGTACCTTGGGCGACGGCGGGGCCAACATGGCCAGCGACAAGATCCGCCTGAGGGGATTGAGCGTGCGCTACCTCGACGGTGACGGGGGACAGCAGGGAGTCATCCATGGCGGCGAAGGACGGCCGGGGAAGATGCACCGGAGCGTGCGGTGGCGGGGCAATGGTGGCGGAGGGTGGGGGAGCTCGGGTCGTCCTCCTAGCCCATGAATCTAGAGGCCGGGGGAGATGTTTTGCCGCGCCCCGCAAAAAAAAATTAGGGTTGGCCGCGGATGCGGTGTCTGATCGGGCAGGTTTTCCCGCCCCGACCCGCATTTTGGCGGTTATTTTGCGGGCCGTGTTGGGGAACGTAGCAGAAATTCAAAATTTTCTACGCATCACCAAGATCAATCTATGGAATAACTAGCAACGAGAGGGAGGGGACTGCATCTTCATACCCTTGAAGATCGCGATGCGGAAGCGTTGCAAGAACGCGGTCGGTGGAGTCGTACACGAAGCGATTCAGATCGTGGCCGAATCCGATCTAAGCACCGAACAACGGTGCCTCCGCGTTAACCACACGTGCAGCCCGGTGACGTCTCCCGCGCCTTGATCCAGCAAGGGAGAGGGAGAGGTTGGGGAAGACTCCGTCCAGCAGCAGCACAACGGCATGGTGGTGATGGAGGAGCGTGGCACTCCAGCAGGGCTTCGCCAAGCACTGCGAGAGACGGGGAGGGAGAGGGGTAGGGCTGCGCCAAGAGAGAGGGAGACTCATGTCTATGGCAGCCCCAAAACCCCTACTATATATAGGGGAAGGGGAGGGGCTGCGCCCCCATCTAGGGTTCCCCCCCTAGGGGTGGCGGCCAGCCCTAGATGCATCTGAGGGGGCGGCCAGAGGGGGAGAGGGGGGCGCACCCTAGGTGGGCCTTAGGCCCATCTGAGCCTAGGGTTTTCCCCCTTCCCCCTTTCCATGCGCCTTGGGCCTCTTGTGGGAGGCGCACCAGCCCACCTAGGGGCTGGTCCCTTCCCACACTTGGCCCACACAGGCCTCCGGGGTTGGTGGCCCCTCCCGGTGGACCCCCGGAACCCTCCGGTGGTCCCGGTAGAATACCGGTGACGCCCGAAACTCTTCCGGTGGCCAAAACCTCACTTCCTATATATTATTCTTTACCTCCGGACCATTCCGGAACTCCTCGTGACGTCCGGGATCTCATCCGGGACTCCGAACAACATTCGGTAACCACGTATATCTATTCCCTATAACCCTAGCGTCATCGAACCTTAAGTGTGTAGACCCTACGGGTTCGGGAACCATGCAGACATGACCGAGACGTTCTCTGGCCAATAACCAACAGCAGGATCTGGATACCCATGTTGGCTCCCACATGTTCCACGATGATCTCATCGGATGAACCACGATGTCGGGGATTCAATCAATCCCGTATACAATTCCCTTTGTCAATCGGTATGTTACTTGCCCGAGATTCGATCGCCGGTATCCCAATACCTCGTTCAACCTCGTTACCGGCAAGTCACTTTACTCGTTCCGTAACGCATGATCCCGTGGCTAACTCATTAGTAACAATGAGCTCATTATGATGATGCATTACCGAGTGGGCCCAGAGATACCTCTCCGTCATACGGAGTGACATATCCCAGTCTCGATTCGTGCCAACCCAACAGACACTTTCGGAGATACCTGTAGTGCACCTTTATAGTCACCCAGTTACGTTGTGACGTTTGGTACACCCAAAGCATTCCTACGGTATCCGGGAGTTGCACAATCTCATGGTCTAAGGAAACGATACTTGACATTAGAAAAGCTCTTAGCAAACGAACTACACGATCTTGTGCTATGCTTAGGATTGGGTCTTATCCATCACATCATTCTCCTAATGATGTGATCCCGTTATCAATGACATCCAATGTCCATGGTCAGGAAACCATAACCATCTATTGATCAACGAGCTAGTCAACTAGAGGCTTAGTAGGGACATGTTGTGGTCTATGTATTCACACATGTATTACGGTTTCCAGTTAATACAATTATAGCATGAACAATAGACAATTATCATGAACAAGGAAATACAGTAATAACCATTTTATTATTGCCTCTAGGGCATATTTCCAACAGTCTCCCACTTGCACTAGAGTCAATAATCTAGTTCACATCACCATGTGATTAACACTCAAAGTTCACATCGCCATGTGACTAATACCCAAGAGTTTACTAGAGTCAATAATCTAGTTTACATCACCATGTGATTAACACTCAATGAGTTCTAGGGTTTGATCATGTTATGCTTACGAGAGAGGTTTTAGTCAACGGGTCTGCAACATTCAGATCCGTGTGTGCTTTACAAATCTCTATGTCATCTTGTAGATGCAACTACCACGCGCTACTTGGAGCTATTCCAAATAACGGCTCTACTATACGAATCCGGTTTACTACTCAGAGTCATCCGGATTAGTGTCAAAGTTTGTATCGACGTAACCCTTTACGACGAACTCTTTTACCACCTCCATAATCGAGAAAATTCCTTAGTCCACTAGTTACTAAGGATAAGTTCGACCGCTGTCATGTGATCCATTCCTGGATCACTATTGTACCCCTTGACTAACTCATGGCAAGGCACACTTCAGGTGCGGTACACAACATAGCATACTGTAGAGCCTACGTCTAAAGCATAGGGGACGACCTTCGTCCTTTCTCTCTCTTCTGCCATGGTCAGGTCTTGAGTCTTAATCAATACTCACACCTTGTAACATAGCCAAGAACTCCTTCTTTGCTGATCTATTTTGAACTCCTTCAAAATCTTGTCACGGTATGTATTCATTTGAAAGTACTATTAAGCGTTTTTGAACTATCCTTATAGATCTTGATGCTCAATGTTCAAGTAGCTTAATCCAGGTTTTCCATTGAAAAACACTTTTCAAATAACCTTGTATGCTTTCCAGAAATTCTACATCATTTCTGATCAACAATATGTTAACAACACATACTCATCAAAAATTCTATAGTGCTCCCACTCACTTCTTTGGAAATACAAGTTTCTCATAAACTTTGTAAAAACCCAAAATCTTTGATCATCTCATCAAAGCGTACATTCCAACTCCAAGATGCTTACTCCAGTCCTTAGAAGGATTGCTGGATCTTTGCATACTTGTCAGCATCTTTCAGGATTGACAAAACCTTCTGGTTGTATCACATACAACCTTTCCTCAAGAAAATCGTCGAGGAAACAATGTTTTGACATCCTATCTGCAAGATTTCATAAATAATGCAGTAACTGCTAATATAATTCCAACAGACTCTTAGCATCGCTACGAGTGAGAAAATCTCATCGTAGTCAACTCCTTGAACTTGTCGGAAAACATCTTAATGACAAGTCGAGCTTTCTTAATGGTGATACTTACCATCATTGTCCGTTTTCCCTTTTAAAATCCATCTATACCCAATAGCCTTACGACCATCAAGTAGTTCTTCCAAAGTCTATACTTTGTTTTTATACATGGATCCTCTCTCGGATTTTATGGCCTCGAGCCATTCGTCAGAATCTGGGCCCACCATCGCTTCTCCATAGCTGGTAGGTTCATTGTTGTCTAGCAACATGACTTCCAGGACATGATTGCCGTACCATTATGACGTAGTACGCATCCTTGTCAACCTACGAGGTTTGGTAGTGACTTGATTCGAAGTTTCATGATCACTATCATCAACTTCCACTTCAATTGGTGTAGGCTCCACAGGAACAACTTCTTGTGCCCTGCTACACACTAGTTGAAGTGACGGTTCAATAACCTCATCAAGTCTCCACCATCCTCCCACTCAATTCTTTCGAGAGAAACTTTTCCTCGAGAAAGGACATGTTTCTAGAAACAATCACTTTGCTTCCGGATCTAAAATAGGAGGTATACCCAACTGTTTTGGGTATTCTATGAAGATGCATTTATCTGCTTTGGGTTCGAGCTTATCATCCTGAAACTTTTTCACATAAGCGTTGCAGCCCCAAATTTTTAAGAAACGATAGCTTAGGTTTCTCTAAACCATAGTTCATACGGTGTCGTCTCAACGGAATTGCGTGGTGCCCTATTTAAAGTGAATGCGGTTGTCTCTAATGCCTCACACATAAACGATAGTGGTAATTCGATAAGAGACATCATGGTATGCACCATATCCAATAGGGTGCAGTTATGATGTTCGGACACACCATCACACTATGGTGTTCCAGGCGGTATTAGTTGTGAAACAATTTCCACAATGTCTTAATTGTGTGCCAAACTCGTAACTCAGATATTCATCTCTATGATCATATCACAGCCATTTTATCCTCTTGTCACGACGATCTTCAACTTCACTATGAAATTACTTGAACCTTTCAATAATTCAAACTTGTGTTTCATCAAGTAAATATACTCAGCATCTACTCAAATCATCTGTGAAGTAAGAACATAACGATATTAACTGCATGCCTCAGCACTCATTGGACTGCATACATCAAAATGTATTACTTCCAACAGATTGCTTTCTTGTTCCATCTTACTGAAAACGAGGCCTTTCAGTCATCTTGCCCATGTGGTATGATTTGCATGTCTCAAGTGATTCAAAATCAAGTGAGTCCAAACGATCCATTTGTATGGACTTTCTTCATGCATATATACTAATAGACATGGTTCGCATGTCTCAATCTTTTCAAAAACGAGTGAGTCCAAAGATCCATCAACATGGAGCTTCTTCATGCGTTTTATACCAATATAACTCAAGTGGCAGTGCCACAAGTATGTGGTACTATCATTACTATCTTATATCTTTTGGCATGAACATGTGTATCACTACGATCGAGATTCAATAAACCATTCATTTTAGGTGCAAGACCATTGAAGGTATTATTCAAATAGACGGAGTAACCATTATTCTCCTTAAATGAATAACCGTATTGCGATAAACATAATCCAATCATGTCTATGCTCAACGCAAACACCAAATAACAATTATTTAGGTTTAACACCAATCTCGATGGTAGAGGGTGCGTGCGATGCTTGATCACATCAACCTTGGAAACACTTCCAACACATATCGTCATCTCACCTTTAGTTAGTCTCCATTTATTCCGTAGCTTTTTTATTTTGAGTTACCAACACTTAGCAACCGAACCGGTATCTAATACCCTGGTGCTACTAGGAGTACTAGTAAAGTAGTCATTAATATAATGTATATCCAATATACTTCTGTCAACCTTACCAGCCTTCTCATCTACCAAGTATCTAGGGTAGTTCTGCTTCAGTGACCGTTCCCCTCATTACAGAAGCACTTAGTCTCGGGTTTGGGTTCAACCCTGGGTTTCTTCACTAGAGCTGCAACTGATTTGCCGTTTCATGAAGTATCCCTTCTTGCCCTTGCCCTTCTTGAAACTAGTGATTTACTAACCATCAACAATTGATGCTCCTACTTGATTTCTATTTTCGCGGTGTCAAACATCGCGAGATGCTCAAGGATCATCATGTCTATCCCTGATATGTTATAGTTCATCACGAAGCTCTAATAGCTTGGTGTCAGTGACTATGGAGAACCATCACTATCTCATCTGGAAGATTAACTCCCACTCGATTCAAGCGATTGTAGTACTCAGACAATCTGAGCACATGCTCAACGATTGAGCTTTTCTCCCTTAGTTTGCAGGCTTAAGAAACTTGTCAGAGGTCTCATACCTCTTGACGTGGGCACTAGTCTGAAATCCCAATTTCAGTCTTTGGAACATCTCATATGTTCTGCGACATTTCAAAAACGTCTTTGGTGCCACAATTTTAAACCGTTAGCATCACACACTGAACTATCACGTAGTCATCAAAACGTGTATGTCAGATGTTTCGCAACATCTACAGACGATGCTCGAGGTTCAGCACACCGAGCGGTGCATTAAGGACATAAGCCTTCTGTGCAGCAATGAGGACAATCCTCAGTATACGGACCCAGTCCGCATAATTGCTACTGTCAACTTTCAACTAAATTTTCTCTAGGAACATATCTTAAACAGTAGAACTAAAGCGTAAGCTACGACATAATTTGCAAAGACCTTTTGACTATGTTCATGATAATTAAGTTCATCTAATCAAATTATTTAATGAACTCCCACTCAGATAGACATCCCTCTAGTCGTCTAAGTGATACATGATCCGAGTCAACTAGGCCGTGTCCGATCATCACGTGAGACGGACTAGTCATCATCGGTGAACATCTCCATGTTGATCGTATCTACTATACGACTCATGTTCGACCTTTCGGTCTCTTGTGTTCCGAGGCCATGTGTGTACATGCTAGGCTCGTCAAGTCAACCTAAGTGTTTCGCATGTGTAAATCTGGCTTACACCCGTTGTATGCGAACGTTAGAATCTATCACACCCGATCATCACGTGGTGCTTCGAAACAGCGAACCTTCGCAACGGTGCACAGTTAGGGGGAACACATCTCTTGAAATTTTAGTGAGGGATCATCTTATTTATGCTACCGTCGTTCTAAGCAAATAAGATGTAAACATGACAAACATCACATGCAAATCATAAAGTGACATGATATGGCCAATATCATCTTGCGTCTTTTGATCTCCATCTTCATGATCTCCATCATCGTGTCTTCATGAAGTTGTCTCGCCAACTATTACTTCTACTACTATGGCTAACGGTTAGCAATAAAGTAAAGTAATTACATGGCGTTTTCATTGACACGCAGGTCATACAATAATTTAAGACAACTCCTATGGCTCCCGCCGGTTGTCATACTCATCGACATGCAAGTCGTGATTCCTATTACAAGAACATGATCAATCTCATACATCACATATATCATTCATCACATCCTTTTGGCCATATCACATCACATAGCATACCCTGCAAAAACAAGTTAGACGTCCTCTAATTGTTGTTGCATGTTTTACGTGGCTGCTATGGGTTTCTAGCAAGAACGTTTCTTACCTACGCAAAAGCCACAACGGTGATATGCCAATTGCTATTTACCCTTCATAAGGACCCTTTTCATCGAATCTGATCCAACTAAAGTGGGAGAGACAGACACCCGCTAGCCACCTTATGCATCAAGTGCATGTCAGTCGGTGGAACCTGTCTCACGTAAGAGTACGTGTAAGGTCGGTCCGGGCCGCTTCATCCCACAATGCCGCCGAATCAAGATAAGACTAGTAACAGTAAGAAAATTGAACAAATCATCGCCCACAACTACTTTGTGTTCTACTCGTGCATAGAATCTATGCATAGACCTAGCTCATGATGCCACTGTTCGGGAACGTAGCAGAAATTCAAAATTTTCTACGCATCACCAAGATCAATCTATGGAATAACTAGCAACGAGAGAGAGGGGAGTGCATCTTCATACCCTTGAAGATCGTGATGCGGAAGCGTTGCAAGAACGCGGTCGGTGGAGTCGTACATGAAGCGATTCAGATCGCGGCCGAATCCGATCTAAGCACCGAACAACGGTGCCTCCGCGTTCAACACACGTGCAGCCCGGTGACGTCTCCCGCGCCTTGATCCAGCAAGGGAGAGGGAGAGGTTGGGGAAGAATCCGTCCAGCAGCAGCACAACGGCATGGTGGTGATGGAGGAGCGTGGCACTCCAGCAGGGCTTCGCCAAGCACTGCGAGAGACGGGGAGGGAGAGGGGTAGGGCTGCGCCAAGAGAGAGGGAGACTCATGTCTATGGCACCCCCAAAACCCCTACTATATATAGGGGAAGGGGAGGGGCTGCGCCCCCATCTAGGGTTCCCCCCCTAGGGGTGGCGGCCAGCCCTAGATGCATCTGAGGGGGTGGCCAGAGGGGGAGAGGGGGGGCGCACCCTAGGTGGGCCTTAGGCCCATCTGAGCCTAGGGTTTTCCCCCTTCCCCCTTTCCATGCGCCTTGGGCCTCTTGTGGGAGGCGCACCAGCCCACCTAGGGGCTGGTCCCTTCCCACACTTGGCCCACGCAGGCCTCCGGGGTTGGTGGCCCCTCCCGGTGGACCCCCGGAACCCTCCGGTGGTCCCGGTACATTACCGGTGACGCCCGAAACTCTTCCGGTGGCCAAAACCTCACTTCCTATATATTATTCTTTACCTCCGGACCATTCCGGAACTCCTCATGACATCCGGGATCTCATACGAGACTCCGAACAACATTCGGTAACCACATATATCTATTCCCTATAACCCTAGCGTCATCGAACCTTAAGTGTGTAGACCCTACGGGTTCGGGAACCATGCAGACATGACCGAGACGTTCTCCGGCCAATAACCAATAGCGGGATCTGGATACCCATGTTGGCTCCCACATGTTCCACGATGATCTCATCGGATGAACCACGATGTCGGGGATTCAATCAATCTCGTATACAATTCCCTTTGTCAATCGGTATGTTACTTGCCCGAGATTCGATCGCCGGTATCCCAATACCTCGTTCAACCTCGTTACCGGCAAGTCACTTTACTCGTTCCGTAACGCATGATCCCGTGGCTAACTCATTAGTCACATTGAGCTCATTATGATGATGCATTACCGAGTGGGCCCAGAGATACCTCTCCGTCATACGGAGTGACAAATCCCAGTCTCGATTCGTGCCAACCCAACAGACACTTTCGGAGATACCTGTAGTGCACCTTTATAGTCACCCAGTTACGTTGTGACGTTTGGTACACCCAAAGCATTCCTACGGTATCCGGGAGTTGCACAATCTCATGGTCTAAGGAAACGATACTTGACATTAGAAAAGCTCTTAGCAAACGAACTACACGATCTTGTGCTATGCTTAGGATTGGGTCTTATCCATCACATCATTCTCCTAATGATGTGATCCCGTTATCAATGACATCCAATGTCCATGGTCAGGAAACCATAAGCATCTATTGATCAACGAGCTAGTCAACTAGAGGCTTACTAGGGACATGTTGTGGTCTATGTATTCACACATGTATTACAGTTTCCAGTTAATACAATTAAGCATGAACAAGGAAATACAATAATAACCATTTTATTATTGCCTCTAGGGCATATTTCCAACAGGTCGAGGGGGGGGGACGCGGGGTCTGCTATAGATGCTCTTAGTAATCTTTGGTGTAGGCATCGACGGCTAGAGGAGGGTTGTCATCGTCATCGTCGCTGGTGGTGCATCTGCTGTCGGACGAGCAGATCCTGGCAAGACGCCAGGCTGGCGACTTTTGCTGGCGCGGTGGCCTTCTTCTTTGCGAGCCACTTGGACTCCTCGCTGTCGACCCGAAGTGGCTTGGTATTCTTGTAGCGGCGGCTGTGGGCATCCATCTCCGTCGAGGTCAATGACCAACGAATGGCGTCGCAGAGAAGGTCGTCTTCCTGCTCGGCGGACGCGGACTGCAGCCAAAGCGGCTACAACCTGCCTCCGCCGCCATATACGCCACCTGTTGCCTCGAGCGGTGTGCGGCATCTGCCTCCGATTTGGGCGTCCGCCTCTGTGGTGCAGGCACGAGCACCCCATCACCGACAGGGAGGAAAGGTCCTAAGCGGGCGGGCGGGCGGGCGCAGAGGGCGATGGAACTAGACAAGCACTGTCGGGGAAACGACACCTATGGGATCACAAGAATCCCTACTACGGTTGGCGGGGCTCGGGGTTGAGTGAAGAGCGGATCTAACAGGAAGCACGCGGTTCGTTTACCCAGGTTCGGGCCGCGAGGATGCGTAAAACCCTAGTCCTGCTTTGGTGGATGTATTCAGTGTTCTTGAGCTAGCTACGGGGTGTAACGTGCCCAAAAGAGCCGAAATCCTTCTCCTAGTCGCCTCGGGCCTCCTTATATAAGGAAAAGGGGTTGCCACTGTGGCACACAGGAGGTGGAAAGGTAATAGTGCTGCGAGCTTATCGCCCGTATTACAGGACAAGATGCATTTAATGCATCGCTTAGGTGTCCCCTAGCTTTATCGGGGACGGGAACGAAGCCCGTCCCGTCTGTTGCCGACTCTCCTAGATTCGACACGCGCCCAGGCCAGCGATGCGTGTGGCGCCATGTAGGCAGGCAGGCAGCTGAGGTGGCGCGGTGGTGGAGCCTTCACGAAGATTTGCATGCCACCACGTAGGTGCTTGCTGAGTTGGCGTAGAGGCCGCCTGTTGCCACGCAGGTGCATGCCCAGCTGGTTGAGCTAGCAGCTGCTTGGGAACGGTCGGTGGAGTCTTGGTCGACGTGGGCCCGGCTGTGGCCTCGCTGATGTTCTCGGCAAGGGCCTTGCCGGGAGTCCGGCAAGGGCCTTGCCGGGAGACCGGCAAGGGTCTTGCCGTGGCGTTGTCGTTGACCCCGGCAAGGTGCTTGCCGGGGGTCTTGTGGATCTCCCTGGCTAGAATCCTGCCAAGGGCCGCCGTCTTCTGGTCCTCATCTGATCTCACATGTTTATGATCTTGACAAAGATCTGCATGCCATCAAGGAGGTGCCCCCCGAGCCTTTGCTCCAATGTGGTTGACTACGTTGGAAGTCACGGGCTCAAGGGCGGCGCACTCTGCTGGTGTGGGGCGAGCTGCCCCGGCAAGGGTCTTGCCGGGGGAACCCGCCTTGTCCCTCTGCTCTTTTGGTGTTTCTGGTCTTAGCGTTGCTTTGGCCATCTTGCGCTCCGGATCCCTTCTTCTGCTCTGCTTGGTGTGGCCGCGGGCGTGGCTCTAACTGCCCGTGCACAAGTAAAGGAGTCAAAAGGAGAGCCCCTACTTTTGTACACCGACAGGAGCCCCCGGGCCTGGGCCACATATAAGCGCGACGCGTTGTTGGGCCAGGCCCAGAATGGTGCGCGGGCAGGTGACGCGAATTTTTACCGCAGTAACTTCTCGTCCGTTGCGCTTCCCCACGACCCGCGTTGAACACGCGCTATGGAGGATCATGCGTGACGTGGGGGGCATGCGCTATGCGATTTCCGCAGGCATGCGTCACGTCATAGTTAATGGGAAAGGAGGCGGCTCGCGTCTTCCCCATGAAAAGAGGGAGGCGTGGAGGCGCGGCTCATTTACTGAGACGACTCGGGTCGTGGGCTTTAGGGCGTCTGTGCCCCACAATCACGGGGTGGGGAACGGTCACCTCACCCGTCCCCTCGGCTCTGCTCGCTCGCCACGTGTCCCTCATGCAGGTGGCAGGCGGTGGAGGCGAAAAACCGGGCCGGCGCTGATTGGGGCAACGGGTCGGTCCTGATTCCCCGCGCCCCCGATGGGCGGATTGGTCGAACAGGGCGGCCGAGCCCCGACTCCGCCCCTTTATAAGAAGGGGAGGGGGGCGGCACTCCACATTCTCCCATCATCCATCTCCTTCTATCTCAGCTTCCATCTGCCATGGCGAGAGGGGGCACCGGTTCTTCGATGGTGGCGGCGAGAGTCGCTGCTTGACATCGCATCCCTCCCTCCCAAGAGCTCGCGGTGGCAGAGCCAACCACGAGAGGAAGGGGGAGGGGGCGAGGCCGAGGTCGTCGTGGCGCTCGGGGAATAGGGGGACGAGGTGGCGCACCGGCCTCGCCTCCGCCAGCGATGCCTCTTCCAATGGAAGGCCACGTTGGGGACCAGCCTTGCGAGTTCTTCATTAGGCTACGCCGGCCGCCGCGTCGTCGTCTTCGTCCTCCCACCCCGTTCGCTCAGGAGATGGAGCGTGACCGGCCCCGGTCCCTCAGATTGCACATGAGGGGCTGCGGGAGTAGTGGCATGCGGGTCGACGTCGACTTCCCCGCTCCCCAGGTCATGTACCTCCGGCGCGGGTGGAAGACGTTCGCTTGCATCCATAGCCTGACGGCGGGGCTCATCCTCTACTTCAAGTTAATGGAGGACGGCCTGCTCTCCATCAAGGCCTTTGGAGATCTTGGAACTCGCCTTAAGTGCTGCGTGGAGAGCTCCTCCGACAATGAAGATTCCTCCTCGAGCGAGAGTGACGAGGAGGACAGCGACAGCGATGACGAGGGTAGTAGGCGGGAGGATGACGGGTCCGACTAGGTGTCGGACCCGCCGTCCCGGGGCGGCGTCGGCAGCAGCAGCATCTGCACTGGGCCCCTTGAACTTCTCGGGGTCGCCTCCTTGGGCGGCTGGCGTAGGAGGCCCGGAGAAGGCGAAGAAGGCGGGTGGCGGGCCGTCAACTCAGAGTACGTGTGCACCGACGCCTTCATAGCGTATTGCCGGTCCTGCCGCCTCGTCTTCCAGCTCTCCCCCCGTCATCATCATCACCAGCCTCTCTTCGGAGTGGCCACCGGGATGTTCTCCTGGTGCCTTCTGCTGCTCGTACCTCGCCTAGGCGCCCCTTTTGCCCTTTGGCCATCTTGCTCTGTCTCCTGAGGAGAGGGACAAGAAAGGGATTATGGGCACTTTATCTCTTTTTAGTTTGTAAGCCTTCGGGCCTTAGTAGAATTCAAAGCTTGTAATCTCCTTGCTCATGTTTTTCATTCTGTATGAACTGTACCTGTATGGGATGTTTTTAATGAAAAAGGGTGTTTGCCGGGTTCTCTGTGCGTGGGCGAGGCCCATGCCAAGGAGTGAATCCTTGTTATTTTTAAGATAAACATCATTGCCCGGCAACAGGCCTTGCCGCCCTCTTACCTCAGCCGACTATCCTCATGCTTTTGGCGGAGGCAAGGGCAAAGTAGAGTTAGGCCCCTCGTTCGTTACCTTCCTACCGCGGCTACGACCAAATTCCGGCCCAGGGGTTTATTCTTGGGCGCGGAAAAGAGGGGAGCACGGTATTCCGGAAAATAAACGAGGTTTTCGCACGTCCCAATTCATATAGAAATGCACGGCAGCAGATGAAGGACTTATCTGAATTTGCAGCCCCCGGCAACCTTGGCTTGCCGAGGTCGGATCTTTGTGTCTTTAGCCCCCGGTAGTTTTGGCTTGCTAGGGCAGGAGCGCCGGTCCTTTCTTTTTTTCCGAGTGGCTTAGCAGAAGTGTCCACGTGCCCTGCGAACCAAAGAGGACAGAAAGACGCATACTCGACCTCTAGGCCAGGGGTTAGTCACTGCTAAGCACTATCAACCCTAACCGAGGGGGAGACTCAACCTAGCATGCATGCTATGACTTAGGGCGCCAGCGCTTCATTTATTTATGCTCAGGGTCTGCGCCTGGCTTTGTACAGAGGGTTACATGCCTTGAAGGCAAGGCTGGTACAAAAGGTGGCTTGCCGGGGGGCCCGGCAAGCCGCGCCTTATGGGTAAAACTTGCGAAGATGCTCGATGTTCCAGGAGTTGATCACTGGAAGAGCATCTTCGGTCTCCAGGCGGACTGCGCCGGGCCTGGTGACTCGTATTACTCGATGTCGGAGTAAATGGCCACGGGTAGCCTAACCGACTACCCATGGTTCTTCAAAAATTATCTGGCCATTTGACCCTTCAAGCATTCAAAGCTCTGGGCCGCCTTCCCCCGGTCGGCTACCCCAGAAGCCGACTCTCAGAAGGTGACCCAGCCTCGGCCACCTCCCCCAAGATAGCCACGAGATGGCCGACTCCCGGAAGCCGGCTGTAGAGAGTGCCGACTCCAAGAAGCCGGCCAAGACCGCACCCACAAATACTACGCCCACATAATGGTGACAAGACGGGGTGTGGCCACAGTGCGGCCCACTACCCCCGAAGCCCGAGGCAGGCATGGCCACAGGACGCCGTACGGGCCGGCCATCTCCCGTTCGGCTCGGCACTGTAGCCATGCTGGCCTCAACGTCATCCATGACAGGCGCCTGTACGGCCCCCGGGCGGCGGGCCCCTTTAGCCAGAGAGAGGCGCAAAGGCGGCCCGGCCTCCCCCAGTCGGCCAAGGGCGTAGCCGGTCCCCCAGAAGCCGGCTACCCCCTCCCTCGAAGCATGTGCCACATTAAGGAGACAAGACGAGGTAAGGCTATAGTGAGAGCCCTCGAGGCGGCACACTGTAGCCACGCTTACCTCGACAAAGCACTCGTCATCAGTGACGAGGCTACAGTAAGCAGCCACCGACAAGACCCCTAGGCTGTGGGGCCGGCAGCTGGCGGGACCCACCAGTTGGCGGGCCCCAACGGCCGGCGGAGAAGCCGGCGAGCACAGACACTGACGACTAGGGCCCGCGCCCAGCCGGATTACAATTGTACCCCCGGGGGGTAGGCCTATATAAACCCCCCGGGGCACCCATGCAAAGGGTTGGCTTCTTAGAGTTGCACACACACCATATAGAGAGGGAAGCGAGAGCTAGCCTTGCTCTTCTTCTCCCTTGAACCCGACAGCTCAAGGAGCATTTGTGGCTACTCGTTCTAATCTAGTGATCATGCGGAGACCCCGCAGAACAGGACTAGGGGTGTTATCTCCACGGAGAGCCCCGAACCTGGGTAAGATTCGCCGGCGTGCATGTCTTCGCCTCATCCCGTTTCCAGGCACCGGCGACGTCTTACTGGCTCCCACCATGATAAGCCACCCGTTGGCATATGTCGCACCTACCACCCGACATTTGGCGCCCACCGTGGGGCCAGGTGCACCGACGTCCGGAGACCTGTTCTGGATGGGAACCCTCTTCCTCCCCCGCGAGCGCAGCCAGCCTACTGCGCCCGATGGCGTTTGCCTCGACGCGCTGCAAGGCATCGACGACGCCTGCGCGGCGAGCTGCCTCGCCGATCTTCTCGGCGAGACTCGCATCTCCGACGAGCCTGCGTCCGACGCGGGCACGGACTACCCTGAGAGCCGCCTCGTCAGCCTCCTCGACCAGCTTCACGTCTCCAGCGAGCCTGCTGCAGACCTGGAGTCGATCGGCTCCACCGACCCGATGCTCGTCGATTCCGACACGGCATCGCTCGACGCCTACCCCTCCGACGTGGTGGTCTTCGACGATCCTCTCCCTCGAGCTGACAGTGGCAGCAGCGCTGTCACCGAAGTGTTGGTCATCAGCCACGTCGCCAACTCAGGCGAGAACGCCCACGACGCCCTGCAAGCGGCGATGCACGACCTATCCGTCCCCATCCCGGCCGACGCCGACGCCGAGACCCTGGAGGCACGCCGCCTCGCCCTCGTCGCAGAAGGCCAGAAGATAGCCTCCATGAGACGCCTCACCGAGGCCCACCAGCGCGAAGTCGACCGCGCCGCTTTCGGTATGCCGCCGCCTAGCAGGCCGAGCCGAGCCGGCTTCGTCCAGAAGCGCGGCGCGGCTATCGCCAGCATGCTGGGGGCAGATCGCCCCGTCTACGCCACCCCGCTCGAGAATCTGCGAGCCGCTCAGGCGGCCGCTGAAGAGCTAAATGGGCTAGGAGCCGACGAGCTCCCCTACATGACAAGGCGGATCCAGCAGCTGATCGACGCGGCTGCAGAACGGCATGAAGCCGGCGCCCGCGCCGATAGTCATCCCCCGCGCCGGGAGCACGCCGCGACGTCCCGCTCGCCGACTGCGAGCGGCGCCCGCCAGAGGAAAGACAAGGAGCCGGCTGCTAGCCGCAGCCGGACTCGTATCACCATCGAGCGCGACGCGGAAGGCCGCCCTCGAGCGGTGGAGCGCCAAGGAAATCCGCCTCCTCCCCCGCCTCGAAGGGAGAGACGTCTCACCCCGCCGCCCGTCACGTACCCGACTCTTGGTGACCGACTAGGCCGCCGAGAAGGAGTCGGCGAGAACGACGCCCGCCACCGGATCGACCGCCTTGCTTGATCCCTGGCGCTAGAAGAAGAAGACGATGTCGGCCCGCCATGCTTTGGCCCCCGCATCCGCGACGAGCCCTTCCCCAAAGGGTTCTCGCTCCCCAAAGACACGCCCAAGTACAACGGCTCTATGAAGCCGGAAGATTGGCTCATCGACTACTCCACTGCTGTCAGCATAGCCAACAGCAATCGGCGCGTGGCCGTGAAGTACGTCCCCCTCATGCTGCAAGGCACGTCGCGCACCTGGCTCAACAGCCTCAAGCCCTACAGCATCAACAGCTGGCTGGACTTCACGGAAGTCTTCGTCCGCAACTTCACCAGCATGTACAAGCGGCCTCCCAAGCCTCGCCAGCTCTCCCTGTGCGTCCAAGGGCCCAATGAGTCGACCCGCGACTACCTCACGCGGTGGGCCGAGCTCCGCAACTCCTGCGAGGGGGTACACGAGGTTCAGGCCATCGAGTACTTCACCGCCGGGTGCCGAGAGGGCACCCTCCTCAAGCACCGACTCCTCTGCGACGAGCCGGCTACCCTCGACGAACTGCTGATCATCGCGGACAAGTACGCCACGGCCGACTCCTCGATGAAGACCGAGCTCCGAGTGGACGCCTCTGGGAAGGTGCTCGCTCCGGCTCAAAAGACGCCGGCTGGCGACTCCAATCGGCGCCCCTACCAGAACGATCACAAGCGCAAGGCCCCCATGCCGCCTTCCACCAATCGGCAGGTGGCCACAGTTGAAGATGAGCAGCCCGAAGAGCGGCCCGCTCCCAAGAAGAAGGGTGGCAGGCCGGCTTGAAAGCCGGCTTTCTCTTACGAGCAGACTCTCGACACTCCCTGCAAGTTCCACAACAGCGCGAAGCCGTCCAACCACACGACCCGAAAATGCCACTGGCTCACACGAATCTCCAAAGGCGAAGGGTTGGTGCCGCCTCCGCCTCCCGGCCCGCCGCCTCCAGCACCCCAGCAGCCGGCGGCTCGGCCAGCGGTCGGAGCCATTCAAGATGAGTTCCCTGAAGAGGACGCCGCCTACGTCGTCTTCACAAGCCAAGCCGAAGACAAGCGTAGTCGGCGCCGTTAGCATCAAGAGGTCAACGCGGTCGCCTCTAGCGCCCCCGAGTTCATGCACTGGTCCGAGAAGCCCATGAACTGGAGCCAGGCCAACCACCCAGAGGTGATGCCATCCCCTGGCTCATATGCACTAGTCTTGGATGTCACCCTCGCGACGGAGAGGCGAGCTGCCCGATTCTCCCGCGTCCTGATAGATGGCGGAAGCAGTATCAATATACTGTACCGCGATACCATGGAGAAGCTGAACATCAAGGCAAAGCAGCTTATGCCAAGCCGGACCGTGTTCCATGGCATCGTCCCCGGCATGTCTTGTTCCCCGATCGGCAAGATCAAGATGGATGTTCTCTTCGGAGACAAGGATCATTTTCGCCGAGAAGCGATCTGGTTTGAGGTAGTGGATCTGGAGAGCCCCTACCATGCTTTGCTTGGCCGACCTGCTCTGGCCAAGTTCATGGCTGTGCCCCACTACGCCTACCTGAAGATGAAGATGCCGAGCTCGAAGGGGATCATCACCGTAGTCGGCGACTACAAGAAGTCCATCGAGTGCGCCATGGCCAGCAGCCGGCTGGCCGAGTCCCTCGTAGTGGCAGAAGAGAAGAAGATGCTGGAGTGGGTTGTGGCCATGGCCGGCAAGCAGCCGGCCCTGTCCCCCAATCCCAAAGATTGTGATGTGCAGGGCTCCTTCCAGCCGGCCAAAGAGACTAAGAAGATACCTCTGGACCCGGAGAATCTGGAAAGGTTTGCTGTCATTGGGGCAAACTTGGACAGTAAATAGGAAGGCGAGCTCGTCGACTTCCTCCGTGAGAATCGAGACATTTTTGCATGGTCCCCAAAGGACATGCCGGGTGTCCCGAAGGATTTCGCCGAGCACAAATTACACGTCCGAGCCAACGCGAAGCCGGTCAAACAGCCCCTTCGCCAACTGTCAGAAGAGAAGCGAAGAATCGTAGGAGAAGAGATAGCCCGGCTCCTCGCCGCTGGCTTTATTATGGAAGTATTTTTTCCAGAGTGGCTTGCCAACCCAGTTTTGGTGTTGAAGAAGAACAACATGTGGCGCATGTGTATAGACTACACCAGCCTCAACAAGGCCTGCCCCAAGGATCCGTTTGCTTTGCCACGGATTGACCAAGTGATGGACTCCACAGCCGGATGCGAGCTGTTGAGTTTTTTGGATGCCTACTCAGGGTACCATCAGATCAAGTTGGACCCAGCAGACAGCCTGAAGACTGCCTTCATCACACCATTTGGAGCTTTCTGTTACCTGACTATGACATTTGGCTTAAGGAATGCCAGTGCCACTTTTCAGCATTGCATGCAGAAATGCCTCCTCAAGCAACTCGGCAGAAATGCCCACGTCTATGTAGACGACATTGTGGTGAAGACAGAGAAGCGCGGCACCCTGCTGGAAGACCTCAAAGAAACATTCGCCAACTTGCGCCGATTCCAAATCAAGCTCAACCCCGAGAAATGCGTGTTCGGGGTACCAGCCGGCCAGCTGCTAGGCTTCCTGGTCTCCGAACGCGGCATTGAGTGCAACCCTGTGAAGATCAAGGCCATCGAGAGGATGGAGATTCCCACCAAATTGCGAGATGTGCAGAAGTTCACCGGGTGCTTGGCCTCCCTAAACCGCTTTATCAGCCGGCTAGGAGAGAAGGCTCTCCCCCTGTACCGACTCATGAAGAAGTCCACTCACTTCGAGTGGAATGACCAAGCCGACCAAGCCTTCCATGAGATGAAGAAGATGCTGACCACCCCACCTGTCCTGGCAGCACCGACTGAGAAGGAGCCCATGCTCCTCTACATTGCCGCGACCAGCCGAGTGGTCAGTACAGTTGTCGTGGTCCAGTGCCCGGAAGAAGGCCGAGCCCAGCTAGTCCAGAGGCCAGTGTATTATCTAAGCGAAGTACTATCCAGCTCAAAGCAAAACTACCCGCACTACCAGAAGATGTGCTATGGGGTGTACTTCGTCGCCAAGAAGCTGAAGCCCTACTTCCAAGAGCATCCCATCACGGTCGTGTGCACCGCCCCGCTTGCCGAGATCATAGGCAGCCGGGACGCTTCCGGCCGGGTGGCTAAATGGGCCATTGCATTGGCACCATACACAATCTTCTACCAGCCCCGCACCGCCATCAAGTCCCAAGCATTGGCCGACTTCCTCGTCGACTGGGTCGAGACCCAGTACCTACCGCCGGCTCCCGACTCTACCCATTGGCGGATGCACTTCGACGGGTCCAAGATGCGCACCGGCTTGGGAGCAGGCATCGTCCTCACCTCTCCCAAAGGCGACAAACTTAGATACACGCTGCAAATCCACTTCGCCGCCTCCAACAACGTGGCCGAGTACGAGGCGCTCATACATGGGCTCCAGCTAGCCAAAGAGCTCGGCATACGCCGGATCCTGTGTTACGGCGACTCAGACTTGGTGGTCCAGCAGTCGTCTGGCGACTGGGACGCCAAGGACGCGAACATGGCGAGCTATCGATTCCTCGTCCAGCAGATCAGTGGGTACTTCGAAGGGTGCGAGTTCCTTCACGTGCCAAGGGCCGACAACGACCAAGCAGATGCCCTGGCACGGATTGGCTCCACCCGACAGGCCATACCGACCGGCGTCTCACTCCAGCGCCTCCTCAAGCCGTCCATCAAGCCGTATCCAGAGTCGGACTCTATCTTTGTACCGCCTGTGCCAGATACAGCCGGATCCGACTGGAGGAACCCCACAGGCGGCACGAGGACTTCAACAACTGGCCCGGGGACTGCCGTAGTCGCACCCGGCCCGGGGACTTCAGAACCCGGCCCGGGGACTGCAGCGGTCGGCCCGGGGACTGCAGCAATGCAAGAAGCGGTGGCGACTCCAATTCCACGCCTCCCGACACACCCACCCGAGTCATGGTGGCCGCACTAACAGAAGAAGAAGTCATAGCTCCATCATGGGCCCAGCCCATCCTCAGATTCCTAGTCAGCAGAGAGCTGCCGGCTGATGAGATCTCAGCAAGACTAGTGCAACGACGAGCCGGAGCATATGCAATAATCAACAAAGAGCTTTTCAAGCGTAGCGTCACTGGAGTCTTCCAGCGTTGTGTCGAGCCAGAAAAAGGAGTGGCAATCCTCAAGGATATCCATCAAGGCGAATGTGGCCACCACGCAGCCTCAAGATCACTCGTGGCCAAACCTTTCCGCCATGGTTTCTTTTGGCCGACTGCTTTGGAAGATGCCAAAGAGATAGTCAAGAGCTGCAGAGGATGCCAAGTCCAGTTCCAAGCAACACCTGCCGGCTTCTGCACTCAAGACCATTCCCCTCACCTGGCCCTTTGCCGTCTGGGGACTAGACATGGTGGGCCCTTTCAAGACAGCCCGTGGCGGCTTGACACATCTGCTGGTCGCAGTAGACAAATTCACAAAGTGGATCGAAGCGAAGCCAATCAAGAAGCTGAACGGGCCGACTGCCGTGACATTCATCACCGACATCACTACTCGGTACGGCGTACCGCACAGCATCATCACCGACAACGGCACAAACTTTGCCAAAGGAGCACTGGCACGTTTCTGCGCGACGCAGGGTATCCGACTGGACTTAGCGTCCGTTGCCCACCCGCAGTCGAACGGCCAGGTCGAGCGAGCAAATGGACTCATCCTCTCCGGCATCAAGCCCAGACTGGTTGTACCACTGGAGCGATCGGCCGACTGCTGGCTCGATGAGCTGCCGGCTGTCCTCTGGAGTCTGCGCACTACCCCCAACAAGTCAACCGGCTTCACTCTGTTCTTCCTTGTATATGGTGCCGAGGCTGTCATCCCAACCGACATCGAGTTCGACTCGCCTCGGGTCACCATGTACACGGAGGCGGAGGCCAAGGAAGCAAGAGAAGACGGCGTCGACCTACTAGAAGAAGGCCGGCTGTTAGCACTCAGCCGGTCCGCCATCTACCAGCAAGGGTTGCGCCGCTACCACAACCGCAAGGTCAAGCCAAGATCCTTCCAAGAGGGCGACCTTGTGCTTTGGCTGATCCAGCGAACAGCCGGCCAGCACAAGCTCTCGGCCCCTTGGGAAGGCCCCTTCGTCATCAGCAAGGCACTAGGCAATGACTCCTACTACTTGATCGACGCGCAAAAACCAAGAGCACGCAAGAGGGATGACTCCGGCAAGGAGTCGGAGCGACCATGGAACGCGAACCTCCTGAGAAGATTTTACAGTTGAAAGCAGTATGTATCATGCTACCCTTTTGTATTAAGTACGAAACAACAGGCCCCCCGAGCAGTACTCGGGGACTGCCTTCATTTATCTATGAGTGACGAGTGTCATATCCATAAATGTATTATTACATTTGATTTCTTGTCTGGCACCGGGTTCGACTAGTTGGCCCGGGGACTGGCCGCCTTAAGCTATATTAAAAGTTCTACCTGAAGTCAGACAAGTAGTGTGCCGGCTCTCGAGTCTTCTCTTGTTGAAAGTCGCAGCTCGAAGAACCGACTGTCCGACTAGCAAGAGACAAGGCAGAAAGGACGCCCACACGAAAAACGGCTAAGGACTAATGAACTCATATAGCGAAAAGACGGCCTCCAACCACGCCTGTCGGCTGTCAGAACAGCCGGCTGGCCGGCTTCCCAAACACTTAGCTATAATCCAACAAAGCTAGAGTACTTGCCCTCCCAATTGGCCAAGCATTTCTCCAGCCACAGATTGCAGAGCAACTGTCTGACTGGGGAGGCGGCAACCAAGGGAGGGCGGCAAAGGAAACAGCAGAAGGATGAAAAGCAAAGAACGAGGAAAAGCCAAACACATGCATAGTCATATACACATATAAAGCCCCCAACAGGCCGGAAATCGACATAGTTCGAATACACCCCCAGTGGGTGGAATTGTGTAAACTTAACAGAATATTGTTCCAAAAGTGACAAGACAGGAAAACAAAAGACAGCAGACTAGACTAAAGGCGCGGTGCGGGAGCCGGGTTGGTCGGTGGAGACAGCGTCACCGGCTGAAGGAGTGGCCGGCTAGCGGGTCTCGGCTTGGTCACCACCGGTGGCAGGCGATGCACCCGCGCATGACGTGGTGCTGGAGGCGCAGTCAGGCTGAGGCTGGCCGGCCGCTCCACCATCCGGCCCGGCGTCTTCACCCTCCTCCTCCTCCTCTTCGCCCTCGTCGCTGGAGTCGATCTCCTCCGCCGAGTCTTCACCGTCTGCCGGGTTCAGCCCGAACCACTCCTCCGGCTGGGCAACACCGTTGTCATCTACCTCAGGGGCGAAGGCGCTGGTGTCGGTGTAGTCGGCGATCGCCGAAGCCCGCCGGATGATAGCCGGCCGCGCCGGCTCCAGCTCCGTGTCGGCCTGCTGCCGCCAGGTAGCTAGCTGATCTAGACTCAGGCCGGGATACCAGGCCTTGACGAACTCCAGCGCCCGCCTGGCGCCGGACCGAGCCGCCGAAGCCTTCCAGGCTTCAAAGCGGCCGACTGCCACCTCCAGGCAGTCGGCAGTCCGACTGGGGGTGCGGGGAACCACTTCGCTGGGCCAGAGGGTGGCCAATACTTGGGCCCCAGCACGTTGAAGCCGGCGGAGCAGTCGGTGAGCCGGCTAGAGACGGGCCTGGATCGCCAAGAGCTGCTCCTCCAGCGAACGGCCAGCGTTTGGTGCAATCTCGGCGCCAGCCTACCTTCGTGCTTGGCGGCGGGCCTCGATGATCTGGTTGGCGGCGGTAGAGTAGCCAGGGAAGTACTCTGTGCAAGAAAGAAAGAGAAAAAAGAGAAAACACCAAGTCAGAAAACAAGCCAAAAGCGGCAGGCGGCAAGAAAGGACGAAGAAGCAGGCGGCTTACCGTCAACCAAATCTTCGATCTGGCCATAGCCATTGACTAGCGTCTGCTTTGCTTCGGCCCAGCCAGCCGCCTCTGTCTCGTACTCGGCCTGGAGGGCGGCTTCGCTGTCTTGCACCGCCTTCAGAGCCACCTTGTGGCTCTCTTCCTGGTCGGCCAACCTCTTGGCCAGGCGGTCACGTTCCTGCACCAAGGCGGCAAACTCGGCCTCCTTGGCACGAAGGGCAGCCTGAGACCCTCCCAGCTGTGCCCTCAGGCTGGCGTTGGCGGTTGCAAGGACGGCAGAAAAAGAAGAAGCAATAAGAGGAAGTCGTCAAGGAAGATCCGACCCGACTGCTCGGCAGTCGGCCCGAATCTCGGGGACTACACCCAGTGGGTGCGCTGACGCGCCCCCACGTGAGATAAAGGACGAAGCACTTACCCCGGCTCTCAGTTAGGTCGGCGGTTTTCTGGGTCAGCTCCCGAGCCTGGGAGTTGAAGGCAGCTGCGCGAAGATTGTGGTAATCCTGCATGACAGGCAGAAGAACAAAGTAAGAACAAGAATAGCAAAGCTAGATCCACTAAGAAGTTCCAAGCCGCCTGCTCAGCAGCCGACTCGGAACTCGGGGACTACACCCAGTGGGTGCGCTGACGCGCCCCCACGGAAGAGACCAAGATAAAAAAGAAGCAAGATAAGAAGACTAACCCGGATGGCCGCCCGCGTCGCAAGGAACTCGTCGTTGTATCGCCTCAGCGCCGTAGCATGGGCCTGGAGCCGAGTCCAGACGTCCTGCGCAGCCACATTCATCACGGTCGTCCCTCGCCCGGCTTCCACCCCGAGGTGGCGCTGGCCGCCTCCACATCCTGGGCCGACGAGCTGGAGCCCGCGGCCGGCTGCGGCTCCGACGCAGCCTTCTGTGGCTCCGACGCAGCCTTCCCCGCGCGACGGCTCGGCGGCGTCCGGACCGCCAGCTCAGTCCTCACGGCCGGCTCGCCCCCCGCTGACTGCACAGGCGGCAGATCAGGCCGGCCGCCTTGAGCCGCCCAAGTCGGCGGGGTCGGTACCGCCACCCTCTCCAGGATGACGACGTCGTCATCCCTCTCCAGCCCCGGCCGGTTACCGCCGGCTTCTTCTGGCGGGGTCTCCGGAGCCCAAGGCGCCGCGACGCGCAGTGGGGTGACCAACAAGGCCCCCTCCGCCATCGCCGCAGCTGCAGCCTCTGCTTGGGCCTTGGCTGCGGCGTCAGCGTGCGCCTTCGCCGCCTCCTCCTCCTGCGCCGCCTTGGCGGCGGCCGCCCTCAACGCCTCCGCCTCCCGCTCCTCTCGCACCTCCCGCGCGTTCCGCTCCGTCGCCGCCTGAAGATCGGCACGGGGGTCCACGCGGCGAGTAGTGCTCCCGGATCCTCCCGGCGACCCAACGACGGAGGCGGCAGCAGCCCGCTCGAGCGACAATGGAGCTCTGGTTATTTGGAGAAAAAGACAAGGATTCAGGAGCTACCAGAGAAAAGAAAGGAGAATGCACGAAGGAGAGTATGCTTACGCCGACACCGTCTGCGGCTGCTTCACCGCCTTGCGGAAGCGAGCCGCCTTTGCGGCCGCCTCCTCCCGCCTGGTCGCCGCTGCCCCGCCTCTGGGCTTCTTCGGCCGACTGACGAACAAGCCTGGCACGGCACGACGCTTTTGCCCGCCACCCCGAGCAGGCGGCGCAGCGGAGGAACCCGCGCCGTGGCCAGACGCCGGCTGACGGCGCGGGACGACTTCAGCCTCGTCGTCGTCCGGCCAGTCGTCGAAGCTAACTCCAAGCCCGAAGCCGCCTACTTCGCCACCGACTTGGCCACCGCCCGCCTCGGTGTTGTCGTCCATAGAGGCCGCCCCCAAGTCGAGGTCCTCCAGATCGTGCTCCGTCCGGTCAGGGACGAATCGGCGTTCCGCGTCCGACCCGCCTGCAGGCCGAAGAAGAGGGCTCTGTCGAGACAAGCCGGCTGGTCAGAGTCGGCAAAAAGGAATTCGGCAATAAAACTGAGAGAAGGAAAAGAGAAGAAGAGGACATACCGTGGGCAGCGGATGAGCTCGGCAATATGGCTCCTTGCCGAACTGCCACTCTGCGGAGAGTTTGCAGTTCGCAAGGTAGTTCACCATATGGGCCACCTCGTCGTGCGGCATGTCTTTGGTGCACATCCGACTCGGATCGAGCTGGCCGCTCATCTGACAGATCAGATGAGGGCGGCTCTGGAGCGGGAGCACCCGGCGCGTGACGAAGGCGGCCAGCAGGTCGGGCCCCGACAAGCCCTCCGACTAGATCATCACCCACAGTCGGGCGACAGCTGCGGCTCCAGCCGGCGTCAGCGTCACGGCCCGATAGGACCACTGGGGCCGCCTGCCCGCTGATGGGCCGGCTGCGTAAGCCGGCAGATTGACGTATTCGCCCTGCGGGGCGACGTTCTTCACGTAGAAGTATGACTTTTGCCATAGCTTCACCGACTGGATCAGCGTGATGATGGGGAAGGGGTTGTCGGCAGCCACCCTCCGCATCGCGATGAAGGCGCCACTCTGAGCCGGCACGCCTTGCATGCGCGTGCCCAACTTGGATTGGAAGAACTCCCCCCAGAGCTCGAGGGTAGGGAGGACGCCGAGGTAGCCTTCACACAAGGTGACGAAGGCGGACAGCAGCACCACCGTGTTCGGGGTGAGGTGGTGCGGCTAGAGTTGGTAGAACTCGAGCCAAGAGCGGAAGAAGGAGCTCACGGGCAGGCCGATGCCGCGCAAGAAATGCGAGCGGAAGACTACCCGCTCGCCTTCCTGCGGCTCCGGCGTAATCTCCTTCGCCGGCGCGAGACAGACCTCCACCTTGTCCGCGCCGGGCAGCCGCCGCGTCTTGCGGAGGAATTCGACGTGATCCTCATGGACGTTGGAGCCGTCCCAATCCCTGCCGTGCTGCATCGTGGCGTGGGGCTGGCGAGAACGAACGCGGCGGCGGAGGATCGAGTGGTGGAATAGCGCGGCGGCGAGGCGCTGTTGCAAGTAAGGGCAGGAGGAACAAGATGGTGGAAAGAGGAGGGGCGTGCGAGAGCCTGCCGCTCTTCCCCTCCCCCTACTTATAGCTTCGCACGGTGAAGCCGGGGAGGTAGGGCGTGGGGTGAGACGTGGGATTAACTGCACCCACTCCCCCCATGCGTCGCGATTATTACGCCCTAAAAGCGTGCCGAAACCGCCGCAGCAAGACGTGCGGGCGGCTTCGGGCCGCAGAGAATCCACGCCTGGGCCCGGGCGTGGGCGTGGCGGGCCCCTGACCCGTGGTGACGTCCCATCGCGCGCGTGGGCTGGCAGGCTTTTTAGCCAGGGGATGCCACGTGGTTCGCAGGCGGCAAGTGGCCGGCCCGCGGCCCGGTGCGCGCGCTGGCCAGCTCCCGCCCTCCGACTCCAAAAAAATTTCGCCGAGACGGCGCCCCCAACCAAAGTCGGCTCCTAGCCGCCGGCTCGTCAAGATAGGAAGCTGATCGAGTTTCTCGACTCCCATCCAACCTCGAAGCCCAATCAGCTTCGGGGACTACTGTCGGAGTAAATGGCCACGGGTAGCCTAACCGACTACCCATGGTTCTTCAAAAATTATCAGGCCATTTGACCCTTCAAGCATTCAAAGCTCTGGGCCGCCTTCCCCCGGTCGGCTACCCTAGAAGCCGACTCTCAGAAGGTGACCCAGCCTCGGCCACCTCCCCCAAGATAGCCACGAGATGGCCGACTCCCGGAAGCTGGCTGTAGAGAGTGCCGACTCCAAGAAGCCGGCCAAGACCGCACCCACCAATACTGCGCCCACATAATGGTGACAAGACGGGGTGTGGCCACAGTGCGGCCCACTACCCCCGAAGCCCGAGGCAGGCATGGCCACAGGACGCCGTACGGGCCGGCCATCTCCCGTTCGGCTCGGCACTGTAGCCATGCTGGCCTCAACGTCATCCACGACAGGCGCCTATACGGCCCCCGGGCGGCGGGCCCCTTTAGCCAGAGAGAGGCGCGAAGGCGGCCCGGCCTCCCCCAGTCGGCCAAGGGCGTAGCCGGCCCCCAGAAGCCGGCTACCCCCCTCCCTCGAAGCATGTGCCACATTAAGGAGACAAGACGAGGTAAGGCTACAGTGAGAGCCCTCGAGGCGGCACATTGTAGCCACGCTCACCTCGATAAAGCACTCGTCATCAGGGACGAGGCTACAGTAAGCAGCCGCCGACAAGACCCCTAGGCAGTGGGGCCGGCATGTCGACCAAGAGGCCGACAGCCGGCGGGACCCACCAGTCGGCGGAGAAGCCGGCGAGCACAGACACTGACGACTGGGACCCGCGCCCAGCCGGATTACAATTGTACCCCCGGGGGGTAGGCCTATATAAATCCCCCGGGGCACCCATGCAAAGGGTAGGCTTCTTAGAGTTGCACACACACCATATAGAGAGGGAAGCGAGAGCTAGCCTTGCTCTTCTTCTCCCTTGAACCTGACAGCTCAAGGAGCATTTGTGGCTACTCGTTCTGATCTAGTGATCATGCGGAGACCCCGCAGAGCAGGACTAGGGGTGTTATCTCCATGGAGAGCCCCGAACCTGGGTAAGATTCGCCGGCGTGCATGTCTTCGCCTCATCCCGTTTCCAGGCACCGGCGACGTCTTACTGGCTCCCACCATGATAAGCCACCCGTTGGCATATGTCGCACCTACCACCCGACACCCGATAAGGGCCTTCCCACTTCGGTGTCAACTTGTTGGAATTCTTGGTCGATTGAACGTGCCGAAGAACAAGGTCGCCTTCCTCAAAGCTTCGGGCATGAACCTTGCGACTATGGTAGCGGCGCAAGGCTTGCTGGTAGCGCGCTGCTCTCACAGCCGCCCGAAGACGATCTTCCTCAAGGAGTGTTGCGTCATCTTGCCGCAATTGCTCTTGCTCAAGCTCGTCATAAGCGAGCACTCGAGGTGACCCGTATATGAGTTCGGTGGGGAGAACTGATTCTGCCCCGTATACCAGGGCAAAGGGTGTCTGGCCGGTGGCTCGATTTGGCGTCGTTCTGATCGACCAAAGAACCGTCGGCAACCCATCAATCCAACGCCTTCCGCTCTTATGCAGCCTGTCAAAAGTCTTCGTTCTCAGGCCTCGCAGCACTTCAGCATTTGCCCTCTCAGCTTGGCCATTGCTTCGTGGGTGAGCAACGGAAGCAAAACAGACCTTGCTGCCGAGGTCTTGGATGTGCTGCATGAAGGTGCGGCTTGTGAACTGCGTGCCGTTGTCGGTGATGACCCTGTTGGGTACACCAAAACGGCAAACTAGTCCCTTAAAGAACTTGACGGCTGACTGGGCTGTCACCTTTCTCACTGCCTCCACCTCCAGCCACTTTGTGAACTTGTCGATTGCAACGTACACTCAAAGCCCCCGACAGCACGGGGAAAGGGGCCCAGTATGTCGAGCCCCCAGACCGAAAATGGCCAGGAGAGAGGAATTGTTTGAAGGGCTTGAGCTGGTTAATGAAGTTTTTTTGAATGGAACTGACACGCTTCACACTTGGTTACTAGTGTCGTTGCATCCTGGAGGGCAGTGGGCCAGAAGAAACCCTGCCGGAATGCCTTGCCGGCAAGGGCTCTTGACCCTATGTGGGATCCACATATGCCTCTGTGTATCTCCGCCAACAGCTCCAGTCCTTCCTCCCGGGAAATACACTTCAATTTCACACCGTTCGGTCTTTTTCTGTATAGGACGTCATCGACGAACTGATACATAGCAGACCGACGGGCTACTTTCTCCGCTTCTTCCTGCTCCTTAGGAAGGTCCCCTGTTTGGAGGAATCGGACGGTATGTTGTGCCCATGCTGGAGCCTGAGGCTCGACGGCAAGGACTAAAGGCATTTCCTCCGCCATGGGAGCGGACACCTCTACGGCAAGAGCTTGATGCCCTGCCGGAGCCAGTCATCCTATGGCCGGCTCAGTGTCTCCGGCAACATCCTTGACGGCGGCTCCAGGGAGCTTGGCGGGAAAGTAATTGCCGGGCCCTGATTTCCTCCTCTTGTTCTGCTCTGTTGATGGTTCAACGGATGGCTGGGTTAGTCGAAGCACAAAGGTACCTGGTTCCACACGCACCTTGAGGGCAGTGTGTTCTGACAGGTAATCGGCGATGTCGTTCTCCGCTCGGGGAACGTGCTCCGCCTGTATACCGTCAAAACGCTCTTCCAGCTTCCTCACTTCATCTACGTAGGCCTTCATCAACGGGCTCTGGTAATCCTTGTTGACTTGCTTGACGACAAGCTGCGAGTCACCCCTGACGATGAGTTTCTTGATTCCGAGGTCTGCCGCGATCCTGAGACCGGCAAGCAATCCCTCCTACTCGGCAGTGTTGTTCGTCGACGTCTCCCTGGGGAAGTGCATTTCGACCACATACTTGAGGTGCTCTCCAGTGGGTGCGACAAGCAGTACACCAGCACCGGCGCCTTGCAGCGAGAAAGCCCCATCAAAGTACATGACCCAGTCGCAACTCGCCTCCTTGCCGGGGAGAGCAGTCTCTTGAACTTCTTCGTCGGGTGTCGCGGTCCATTCTGCGATGAACTCCGCCAAGACTCTGCTTTGAATCGTCGGAGTGCTCTCAAATTTAAGGCCAAAGCTAGACAGCTCTAGTGCCCATTCCACAATCCTCCCAACCGCATCTGGGTTATACAGTATCCGTTGCAATGGGAGGCGGGTGACGATAGTGATCTCGTGTGCTTGGAAGTAATGACGCAGCTTCCTCGAGGCCATAAGGAGGCCGAAGAGCAGTTTCTGCACACCGGAGTACCTTGATCTAGCCCCCCTGTAAAAGGGAGCTGACGAAGTAGACCGGGTGCTGCATCATTTTCTTCTTCGGCACCACTTCAATTGGCTGTGTCGTCTTGGCACCAGTGGCGTCAGGCACTACTGTTGCTATTACCTCTACATCGACCTCTCTCTATGCCACTAATGCAGCACTGACCACTTGATTTGTTACCGCCAAGTATACTAGCGACGGCTCTTATGGTTTAGGCGCAACTAGTATTGGCGTAGAAGAGAGGTATTTCTTCAAATCTTGTAGCGCTGCTTCGGATTCTGGGGTCCACTCCATTGGGCCTGCCTTTTTCAAAATCTTAAAAAAGGGAAGGGCGCGCTCAGCAGACTTGGAGATGAATCTGCTCATGGCGGCAACGCAGCCAGCAAGCCGACGCACATCCTTGATCCGCCTAGGCACCTCAATCTACTCGATAGCCTTGATCTTGTCCGGGTTCGCCTCGATCCCACACTGCGACACAAAGAACCCGAGAAGCTTGCCGGACGGAACGCCAAAGACACACTTCTCAGGGTTCAGCTTGAGGTTGATCTTGCGCAGGTTCGCAAATGTCTCTTCCAAATCTGGTATGAGGGTCGCCCTGTCCTTGGTTTTGACCACTATGTCATCCATATAAGCCTCCATATTTCTATGGAGCTGGGGTTCAAAACCAATCTGGACTGCCCTTGCAAACGTCGAGCCAGCACTCTTCAACCCGAAAGGCATCCGTATAAAGCAATACGTACCACATGGGGTGATAAATGTTGTCTTCTCTTCGTCTTCTCTTGTCATGAAGATCTGGTGGTAGCCCGAGTAGGCGTCGAGGAACGATAACAGATCACACCCGGCCGTGGAGTCTACAATCTGGTCGATGCGCGGCGACGGGAAAGGATCTTTTGGGCAAGCCTTATTGATATCCGTGTAGTCAATACACAGTCTCCACTTCCCATTTGCTTTGCGCACTACCACTGGATTGGCCAGCCACGTTGGATGGAGCACTCCTCTCACCAAGCCTGCTGCTTCTAGTTTCCAGATCTCCTCTATGATGAACTCTTGCCATTCCAAAGCCTGCTTTCTGACCTTCTGTTTGATGGGTCACGCATGAGGGCAGACAGCAAAGTGGTGCTCAATCACCTCCCTGGGAACGCCGAGGATGTCGGATGCTTGCCATGCAAACACCTCGACATTCGCCCGCAGGAAGGTGACGAGCGCGTCTTCCTATTTGCTGTCAAGGGTGGAGCCTATGGTGAAAGCTCCTCCCGTGCCATCCTCCTTGACGGACACCTTCTTGGTCTCTGGCAGCGTGGCTCTGGATTTCTTGTTCTTGCCGGTGGAGCTCTCTGGCACGTCCTCGACGGGAGCACTACACTCCAAAGAGGTGCGCTTGCCGGAGTGGGTGCTAGAGGTCTTACCGGTCTTCTTCTTCCCTCCCGAAGCTTCAGCGGCAGGTGCAAGTGCCTTGGCGGCAGCGGCTGCTGCAACTGCTTCCTGGTAAAGTTGGTCGGCGCAAATCAGCGCATCCTTCTTGTCAGAGGGGACGGTGATGATCGTCACTGGCCCAGGCATCTTCAACGTGTTGTAGGCGTAGTGTGATGCCGCCATGAACTTGGCCAGCGCTGGGCGGCCAAGGATCCCATTGTAAGGCAAGGGGATCTTGGCAACATCAAAGACGATCCTCTCCGTCCTATAGTTCAAATCGCTTCCAAACGTCACGGGCAGTGTGACTTTTCCCTTTGGTTGGCTCCTTACTGGGTTGATCCCCTGGAAAGTGCCCGTTTCTTCGAGGTCCCCGTCGGGAATCTGCAGCCTCTTGATCACAGCACGCGAGATTAAGTTCAGACCGGCCCCGCCGTCAACCAGCATCTTTGTCACTTTGAGGTTGCGTATTGTTGGTGAAACCAACAACGGCAAGCACCCGACCGCAGTTGTGCGATCAGGATGATCCTCAATGTCAAAGATGACAGGCGTGCTGGACCACTTCAGTGGTTTCTGGGCATCGAGCGACGGTTCCGCTGCTGTAATCTCACGCGCCCACTGCTTGAGATGGCGGTGAGAGGTATGCAGCGAGGCACCGCCGTCGACGCACATAGCCTCTATAGCTTTCTGAAACTCTTGGTCGCCGGACTCGTCGTCCTCTCCGTGATCATCGTCTTCCTGCTTCTTGTCGCGGCCCCGGGCGGGCCTCTCTTTCTGTTTATCCTTGCCACGGCGGCCTGTTTGGCCGTCACGCTTCTTGCCGGACCCCTCGGCACCATCCTGGCCCTTCTCCTTGTCTCGCCTCTCATATTCAGCTTTTTGCTTCTCTGCAAGCAGCTCAACTTGCCGGCAGTTCTGGAGGTCGTGGCCCTTGGTGCGATGGATCTTGCAGTATTGCCTGTCGGAGTTTCCTGGCTTATCGGCAAACGCCAAGGCCCGGCAAGCGACGCACCCGGCAATCTCCTTGCCGGGGTCGTCTGCCTTGATTTTCTTGGCGGTGCCGGCGTCGTCAGATCCCTCGACGGCAAGCACGGCTTTACCCTTACGCTTCCTGTTGCGGCGCCGGCTCTTCTTTGCCGGGGCGGCAGCATCTCCGTCTGAAGAGTCGGTTTCTACGCCGGCATCTTCGCCAGGGTACTTCCTTCCCTCTTCAGCCCGGGCACATCTGTCGGCCAGAACGTAGAGTTCTGCCAAATCTTTCACCTTGTTCATCGCCAGCTCTTCGCGCATTTTGCGGTTGCGTACGTTCTGATGGAACGCACTGACGATGGCGGCAGGATGAACATCTGGGATATTGTACTGTACCCGGCTGAACCTCTATATGTACTTCCGCAGACTTTCGCCTTCTTTCTGGGGGATGACATGCAAATCGCTTGGCTGGCCATGAGCTTGGTGGCCTCCCGTAAAGGCGCCAACAAACTCATGGCATAAATCCGACCAGGAAGAAATAGAATCTACTGGCAAGTGCATCAACCATGACATGGCGTTGGGTTTAAGTGCCAACGGGAAGTAATTGGCAAGCACCTTATCGTCACGAGCTCCAACGGCTTGCATCGCAATGGTCTAGATGCTGAGGAACTCTGACGGGTGGGTCTTGCCGTTGTACTTCTCGCCAATGTCGGGCTTGAACGTGCGGTGAGTGGGCCACTGGAACCGCCGCAGCTCACGGGTGAAAGCCGGATAGCCTACCTCGTAAGGTAAACCTCCAGGGCTTACCGGTGCTGGGTGGTCCATAGTGGGCCCTGCTCGCGTATCTGACTGGTGGCGCGCCTCGCGCCGGGGCTCGATGGTGGTTCGAGCATCTTCATGGGTTCGCTCCCGAAGGACTTGGCGTTGGTCGCGGTGGGTCCGTGGGTCGGACGATGCTATGGAAATGTCATCACATGCATCGTCACGACGGACCGACACCCGCGACACTTGGCGAGGAGGAGGAGGAGAGTGTACTGTAACCGCAACACCACCGGTCCTCCCGCCACTAGCGTGTGGTGCTCCATCGGAGCGTCGGCTCGAGGGCCCCGCTGGCCTCGGCTCGTCCTTGTTGGCGACGCCGACGAGGCTCCAGATGGTATCTCTCCATTCGTCGGGCTTCCCCGCAGCAGGAGGAAAGTCGAGGAGCAACTGCTCGCGCTAAGGCCTCTGCCGGCGGCGAAACTGCGTGGACCATGACGCGCTCCGACTTGTAACCACGTTAGAAGGAGCTCTATCACGGCCCTGTGGTTGCACGCCGTTTTTGCCAGCACCTCGGCGAGCGTGCAGGTCTTCTGCGTCCCCCGAGTGATGTACGGGACTCTCCCCACAGCGCCGCCCGGGGTCTTCAGCGTGGTGATGCCGTTCATCGCGCGCATCTTGGGAGGAGCGCGCCGTGGGCGCCGGCGTGGGTGTCTTCGAAGCTGCCGCGCCGCCCACAGGTGGCGCGACGATGCTCTTGGAGGGCCCCGCACCGCCTGCGGGGGGTCTAGCTCCGTCTTTGGATTTGGCGACGTGCGGCTCGTTGCCTTGCACACGAGAGTCGCCGTCCACCAAGCTCTGGCTGCTAGAGCGGTGTTGGTGCTCGCGGGCCGCGCCCCGGGTCCTGTCCGCGACCGGTCCGCTACTCGCCCGCGTCGGGACGGGCCGCTCGGCTCCTGATGAGCCGATCGCCGTGGTCGTCTTCTTCTTAGGAGCCATGGCGATGAAGAACCGCTAAACTAGCTGCTAAAGCCGATTCTCACAACTGCGCCACCCCTACCTGGCGCGCCAAAGATGTCGGGGAAATGTCACCTATGGGATCACAAGAATCCCTACTACGGTTGGCGGGGCGCGGGGTTGAGCGAAGAGCGGATCTAACAGGAAGCACGCGGTTCGTTTACCCATGTTCGGGCCGCGAGGATGCGTAAAACCCTAGTCCTGCTTTGGTGGATGTATTCAGTGTTCATGAGCTAGCTACTATGTATTCAGTGTTCTTGAGCTAGCTACGGGGTGTAACGTGCCCAAAAGAGCCGAAATCCTTCTCCTGGTCGCCTCAGGCCTCCTTTTATATATAGGAAAAAGGGGTTGCCACAGTGGCACACAGGAGGTGGAAAGGTAACAGTGCTGCGAGCTTATCGCCCGTATTACAGGACAAGATGCTTTTAATGCATCGCTTAGGTGTCCCCTAGCTTTATCGGGGACGGGAACGGAGCCCGTCCCATCTGTTGCCGCCTCGCCTGGCTTCGACACGCGCCCAAGCCAGCGATGCGTGTGGCGCCATGTAGGCAGGCAGGCAGCTGAGGTGGCGCGGTGGTGGAGCCTTCACGAAGATTTGCATGCCACCACGTAGGTGCTTGCTGAGTTGGCGTAGAGGCCGCCCGTTGCCACGCAGGTGCATGCCCAGCTGGTTGAGCTAGCAGCTGCTTGGGGACGGTCGGTGGAGTCTTGATCGACGTGGGCCCGGCTATGGCCTCGCTGATGTTCTCGGCAAGGGCCTTGCCGGGAGCCCGGCAAGGGTCTTGCCGTGGCGTTGTCGTTGTCCCCGGCAAGGTGCTTGCCGGGGGTCTTGTGGATCTCCCTGGCTAGAATCCTGCCAAGAGCCGCCGTCTTCTGGTGCTCATCTGATCTCACATGTTTATGATCTTGACAAAGATCTGCATGCCATCAAGGAGGTGCCCCCCGAGCCTTTGCTCCAACGTGGTTGACTACGTTGGAAGCCGCGGGCTCAAGGGCGCGGCACTCCGCTGGTGTGGGGCGAGCTGCCCCGACAAGGGTCTTGCCGGGGGAACCCGCCTCGTCCCTCTGCTTTTTTGGTGTTTCTGGTCTTGGCGTTGCTTTGGCCGTCTTGCGCTCCGGCTCCCTTCTTCTGCTCTGCTAGGTGTGGCCGCGGGCGTGGCTCTAACTGCCCGTGCACAAGTAAAGGGGTCAAAAGGAGAGCCCCTACTTTTGTACACCGACAAGCACGGAGGACAACGGGCTGGCGCGGTCGGGCACGGAGGCTTGCCGAGCGACCGGGGATGGTGAGGAGCTCGAACTTCCGCCCATATTCATCTATGACCGACAAAGGACAATGCGGAGAGCAAGCTCCTCGTCGTTCGGGGTGGTGCTCGATTCCTCCGCCAACAGCGTGCCCCAATTGATGGGTTCTGCCTCATTGCTGGAGTCGGCCATGGTGTCACGGGAAGGGGAATGGACGAGGACAGGAACATACGGAGTAGAGTGAGCACAAAACGGAGCGGACAAGAGTGAGCTAACATTTAGGTCCAAATAGGGGTTTATGTGGGGATGGATGAACCATCGTGAGGCGATCCAACATAACACGCGCATCCAGACGTATCCGACCCGTCTCATATCAGTCTCACATATGGACCGAGCTTGAAGGATGCCACACGCACCCAGATGTTTGAGCTATATATGAGTGGTTGTTGAATGTCAATTTCTTTACCTGCGGTGATCGAGCTGTCCCGACCAACATTTCATAGCGGGTTGGAGGAGCACACTTGGTTGTACATACTCCCTTTTGAAATTTTGAAATTTTGGGAGTTCGAACTCATCTTCTCTTGTCGTCTTCTCTGCGAGACGATTGGAACGATTCTGCCTTTTGGCTGAAGCTGTCAGAGCCGCCTGGACCGAGTCCATGTGCACCAAACCCCACCGCAGGCCGCTCGCTCACGGGCAAAGCAGAATCCCAAAACCCTCTCCCCTCTCCTCCTCCACCCCCACAAGTGAAATGCTCCGACGCCTCGCCGGCGCCGCCCGAGCTGCCCCCGGCCAGCGTGCTGCCTGACCTGATTGACCTGGCGGGGACACCGGTGCTGGGCAGGTACCGCCGTGTGGGGGTGAGCGAGGGGAAGCTGCGCTACGTGGAGGTGTCTAACAGCAGGAAGCCATTCGTGTGCAGCTCCTTCTCGCTCGACGAGAAGGGCTGCTGCTGGACGCTCGAGCACAAGGTAGCGTTCAATCCTGTTCTTACTGAAAGGTGCAGAGATCTGGAAGACCACATACCGTGCATTGCCGCCATCGATCCATTCCGGGCCAATTTTCTGTACCTCATCTATGGTCACTTTCTTATTGTTGTGGACATGGCCAAGGGGAAAAGCTTAGGGGGCCGTTATCTTCCAGAAAGAGCATCAAACCCTGTGCCCCTCTGGCTTTCCTTGTGCCCTGCACGCTCCCAACATGGCTAGAGTCGAGCTACATCCCCTGTGCAGGTACATTTATGCTCCATTAACATGTTTGTTTGATCAGTGAATGTCAAAGTGCTGATGTTTACTCTACTATAATTGTCAGATTGCATAGATCTTTGTTTAACATCGCTTTGAAATCTCTTGTGCATACTGCATAGCATCATGTTTTGTCGATACAAACCAACTGCATTTGTATTTTCTGAAACTAGTGTTTCAATTATCATCAGTGGCAACCTAAATGTGGTCGAGAGTTTCATTGCCCGTAGGCTCATTCCTCAATTTAATTGACCATTATTATCAGTAAGCCTTTCTATAGTACTGCAGCATTGAAGGTGGAATTTCGAATTGCTAGAAAATCTGATTTTCTTTGCATTCGTATGAGATCTTTGTATGATGTAAAAAGTGGTTTGCTCCTCTATTGTCAAGGTATACCTATGCAATTGTCCTGTTAAATGTCTAAACTGTATTTTCCAATTCAACTCTTACTGAAATTAAGGAACATATATCACTCTCTGTTGTTTTCTGTCATTATTTTTGAAAGTTCAAACATAATTGAAGGAACCCTTTCGAGCAAGAAGACCAATTCCAAAAGGAACAATTTGGCAGAGACGCTGGTTCATGCGGACAGGGTGCAGAAAAATTGAAGTGCGCCAGCCTACTTATCTGCGGCACTTTCTCTTAATTCTTCCTTGTTTGGGTACTCTTGTTGTTTTCTCCAACATTGGTCATGTTTCATTCTTTCTTCTATCGATGATTACGCATTTCTCTTGCATGGCTCGTGCCGTATGTTACATGAAAAAGCAAGTAAATTTGACCATGTTTCCTAGATACTATGTTGAACTAGTTACCTTGATTGTCCAAGTTATACTAAAATACTATTGCCATCCTTGATTCGAACTCTTTTGATTTTATTATTTTTAGTTACGTATATATGGCTCTGAGAATATGATGGTCGTTTAGTTTATGGACTGTATAAATTGTTGAAGATCACATCATCCGATTGCTCCTTTTTTCAAAGCATGCTACATTTGTTTTAGTGGAATAAGTAATGCTGCCTGAATATGTTCTTTTCTGGTACCATCGTCAGTTCTTGGTTATAGGGGGTGGGGCACTAAAATTTGTGATCTACTCGACTACCTGGCTTCCCTTTTCACCATGATAAGCTTTTGCCTTTCACTAATTACTATCCTGAAATGTTATCACCTAATGAAGACTGAACTGAAGTATGTTGCTAACTCTTACCAAGTGAGCATGCTGTAAATTGATTGTTATCGTGAAAATTCGAAATATTATCAAGTACTCCTACTTCATAACCTAAAGTATCTGAGAGGAGCCGTTAGAGTGTTTCTGCTTACTTAAGATTACGCTTTGGCCTTGCAGGTTCCTTGAAATTGGCTAACACCAAAGTTGATGATACCTGAAGGACATGGACTCTCTTCGGAAATTCTGGGGTAATTTTGGGCTTGTTCTGTTGGTTGGTGCTCTGTTTGAGACGGGTGAATGTTCTCCTATATCTTTGGAACTTTCTAAAACACAAACCTGTTGGATGTGCGTTCCATCGGCAAGTTAGACGGAACCATCTCAGATATGCGGCATTTTTGTTTTAGCAAACCTCGGAAATGCAATGTTACTTGCAATATGTTGTGCTTATCTTTGTGAAATGTTAATGCTACTAACATTTAGTTGTTTTTGTTGGAATTATTGGGTCTAGCCCATATGATAATTCATATTTTTCTTTCAATAATTCAAGGTAAATCCCAGAGGCTTATGTAGCCGTTTCATGCATGACAAGGTGGCGTGGAAAATACGTGTATGCGCTGCTTTATTTCTGTCATGCAAGAAAGAAGTTGAAACGATTGACTCATAAATGGGAGAAGAAACTGAACACTTCATGGGATTTTTAGTGCGCTCGTTTCTTCTCTCTTGAAAGGTGTTTAGTGCATCAGCTTAATGGTTTTTATTGCGCCTGTTACTCTTCTACTAATGAGAGGTCGGTTTTAACTCTTCTCGTCTATATAAGAGGTCGCTCCTCTACGGGCACAAAAAAAACAACTCTTCGTCTCATTCCAAAGCATTGTGCCGCCTATCTTTTTCCCATCTTGCTTCCTCGCGTGCACTGGGGAGTGAGACAACAGGCCTTCGAAACCCTGCCTCTTGTGATCCGCTACGGGAGAGGGGCGATTAGGTTTTTGGGGAGTACCATCGCACGACTGTTGTATTTTTGTTCATCGTGGCTGCGAACGACGACATCCTCGACGACGAGTTCCCCAACGGCGACTTCTTCCCCAACGTCGACGACCTCTTCCACGACATTACAAACGGCGTGTCTGCATCTTCTGTTGTTGCCCCGTATGTCATCTTATTCTCTATGTTAGGGTTGACATTTGGTTTACTGCTACTCGTGATCGACCTGGATATGTTGCTTGTTGCTTATGATCTCAATTGGATGACTAGTTTAAACAATCAGTTGCATGTATCAATTATTCTCTCTATCATGTTGATCATGTTTTACCTATTTTTTTCTGGATTAAACTTAATAAAAAAATGCCTAATTTTTCAACAATCCAAAAACCTAATGTGTGTAGGCAATTTTCTCCAATTGCATTTGCTGCTACTCTTAAGCCTTTTGTGTTTGAGGGTGTGAGTTATAAGAGGTGGTGTGCCAAGGCAGTTCTTTGGCCTACCACCATGAACTGTTTTCATGCTTCCAAGGGCAAGCTAGAGGAAGAGCTAAATGCTGAGCAGGAGCAAGCTTTCCAGGCTACAGACACCCTCTTAGAGTTTAGAGGTGTTGTTCTGAGTGTGACAGGCGACAAGATTGTTAATCCATTCATGACCATCATGGTCGGTAAGGATATGTGGGATGCGCTCGAGGCCAAGTTTGGGGTCGCGGACGCAGGAAGCGAGTTAGTATATCATGGAACAGTATCATGACTACAAGATGACTGATGACCTCTCCGTTGTTAAGCAGGCTCATGAGATTCAGTCGCTCACTAAAGAACTTGAGCATCTCAATTGTGTGTTACCGGACAAATTCATTGCCGGAGGCATCATTGCCAAGCTCCTCCTTCATGGAGGAATTTTGCTACCTCTCTGAAGCATAAGAGGTAAGAGTTTACTGTTGTCATCTAATTGGCACTCTTGATGTGGAGGAGAAGGCGAAGGCAAAAGACACACGTGCTCGTTTCCACGAGGGGAATTCTAGTGCTAGTTTGGTACGGAAGAGAAATTTCCAAACCTATAAAACCAAGAACAAAAACAACTATGCGGGGAAAGGAAAATTTGAAGGCAAGAACAAAGCCCAACAACCTGCCAACTTCAAGAAGAAGAAGGAGATGTATAAGAAGAAAGGAAAATGCCATGTATGCAGCAGTGAAAATCATCACTAGTAGAAAAAGGGTCATCTGTCCCGGTTGGTAAGGGCCTTTTGTCCCGGTTGTTGAACCAGGACTAAAGGGTCGTTACTAATGCCCTAGCCCTTTAGTCCCGGTTCTTACACGAACCGGGACAGATGGGCCTCCACGTGGCCGCTGTGGCCAGCCCAGGCAGGAGGGCCTTTGGTCCCGGTTGGTACTGGGACCAAAAGGCATCCACGCGTCAGCATTTCAGTGGCTGGGGTTTTTGTTTTTTTGAAAGGGGAGGGTTTAGGGGGTAATTTAGGGTGTGTAAGCTAGCTAACAGAGAGAACTGTCCTCTCTTATTTCCGTGCTTGATTTACCAACGCTACTGCTATGCCTAAACATGGCTTAGATTAAAGTGAAGGCAACATGTGGTGCATGTCGAAAGTAATATTAATCCTAACTTGATCAAGTTTGGATTAGTACTACTTTCGACATGCACCACATGCTTGTTGCCTTCACTTCATTCCAATCCATGTTCATTTCACCCACTGATATATAATAGCTCTTCATGCCCGCATCATGCAACATCATAATAACAAGTCCTACTAATCATCATCATACAACTTCTACTCGTTATTAATAACAAGTCATACGATCATCATCCTCATAGTCATCGAACCAACCCTACTTAATTGTTCTTAGCACATGATCATCAGTATTAGGTAGGACCTAAATACCCTCTTTAAGGTAAAATAGCATAAAACACTACTGGAATCAGCTAATTTGCCATCTGCCAGCTCTTTGCCGTCTGCAAGCTGACGGCAAAGAAGCTCTTTGCCATCAGCTACACATAAACAGACGGCAAAGAAAAGGCTGACGGCAAAGAAGCTCTTTGCCATCTGCCAGCTCTTTGCCGTCTGCCAGCGGACGGCAAAGAATCTTTGCCGTCCGCTGGCGGACGGCAAAGAGTGTGGTGGCCCCCACCCCCCGCTCGTTTGAAAAAATCCTAACGGCCCACCTCTTTGCCGTCCG